>NC_133862.1:16275029-16335602 GCF_044706935.1 Curcuma longa | reverse complement strand
TCCCACGTTGCTTTGAGTGTCTTTTTCTTTAACTTGCATTGCTTCTTCTGGTTGGGACATTCGGATCTGAAATGACCTTTTTTCTTGCACCCATAACAGGTGAGATCCATCTTGTTGGTAGATGGTTTGTTGGAATTTACTTTTTGCACCATCTTCTTTACTTCAGATTTCTTTATTCCGTGCTTTTTCCATAACATCTTCCAAACTAGATTGACTAGTTTGGTTGTAACTTTGTCGTTACTCTCGGAATCTGATAATGATAATTCTTCATATTCATCTTCCTTCTGCTTTTTGGACCTCTCTTTCTTTTGTTGGTCCTGCAATTAGAGTTATACCTTTATCTTCCGTTACGACATTAGTTTGTTCATATTATTCAAATTCCGAAAATAGCTCATTAAGTTTTATTTTACAAAGGTCCCTGGAGACTTTATAAACATTCACCATAGATGCCTACAAAGTGTTCCTCGGGAATGCTTTCAGTGCATACCTTATGACATCCCAATTTTCAATGGATTGTTCGATCCCGTGCAGTCCATTCAACAAGTCTTTAATTCTCACGTGAAGTCCACTTGCTGATTCCCCTTCCATCATCTTGATATTGTACAATTTATTGATAAGGAGATCTCTCTTGCTGACCTTTGTATCTAATGTGCCTTCATGTAATTCAATAAGTTTGTCCCATAGGTCCTTGGCACTGATGAAGGGTTCGACTCTGTTCAGTTCTTCCTTGGTCAACCCGCATTGAAATGTTTGGGTTGCCTTTGCATCTGCTTCAATTTTCTTCCTTGTGGCCGCATCCCATTTGTCGCAAGTTTGTGGTAGACTGTCATTATCGATCGGGATTGTGAATCCTGTTTGAATGACGATCCACATTTCCACTTATGTCTTTAGGTGGTACTCCATTCTACCTTTCTAGTAGATGAAGTCCTCCTCAGAGAACAGAGGTGACTTTGCGGTACTAAATCTTTCCTGATGAGCCATTTAATTCTAGAACAAAAATAAACAACAAAACTGTTCCAAGACTTGGTCTTGGATTAGCAGTGCGGGAGAAAGATAAAATAAATCGATGAAAATTCAAAAAGTTTGGAAAACTTACTCGACCAGTGGTTGCACTATGTTCGAGCACCCCTCGCTCTGATACCAATTGTAGGATCGTTGAGAGCGCTGGAGGGAAGAGTGAATAGTACTATCGGTAGCATTTTTTATTTTCATAAATTTGCCCGTGAATTCTTACGATCAGAATAATAAATGCAACAAAAATGTAAATCACAAAGACAAAGAACACGAACACAGGTGTTTTACTTGGTTCACATCCACAGGCTGCTACTCTAAGGCCCATGATCTCTTGATCGTTTACGTTGGGTAATCAACTAAATAACTCCCCTCTTACGAAAGAGAGTTTAACGATTACAAAATATCACAACGTTAAAAATGTTACTGTCCTTAGAAATGAAGTACAGAATCAATTTAGATTTTACCGAAGTAGAAGGAAAGAAGACTTCTCGTGCACCACTTCGGCGTTATGACGACACTCCTGGATGTTGCTTCACGCGTAGACAGTCGTCGGTTGTCATTGAATTATTATTCTGAGGGGTCTCCTTTGGTACTCTTATATAGGGGTTTCCAGGTACCTGGAAACCTTTCCAGGTGCCTCCACGCTGTCCGCCGATCCACAATCGACGCTGCTGACTCGGCATTTCTAGGCACCTGTATCCCTTTTCGAGCTCCTGTATGTTGACGTGGAGGTTCTGGATGAACTTTGTCTTCCGCAACGCTTATCCAAATCCAAGCGCCTGGAACCACTCTGGGCGCATGGAAGTTGAGGTGTCTTGACCACTAGGACTCTTTGATGGGCTTCCGCAAGTATACAGAATGTCGTCAAGTAATAAAAGATATCGACCACAGGGACCGAGGAATCAATCACTAAACAATCACAAGAAGAGTGGAGAGATCACATAAATTTGGGTTGAGATGGAGAAAGTGAGAGTGTAGTCGAGCTCCTAAACCTCAATCGAAGTAAATTCAACTAGTGACAGGATTGTGAAAACGATCCTAGGACTTCGGATTCCTCGAGATTATGTTTGATTGACTATGGACTTCTTACCATTCTTCAATGTTTACACATTTGTAGAGATTCTAATCAAAATATCCAATTAGACCTCATCAGGTTTCCTTGGAATAAAATCAATAATCCTCTAATATTACGATTGTTAGTTCGATATGACCCCAGATAGCCTGGTTATAGCTCTCCCGCTGTCATCGGACACTCCAGCATACTACTAGTGTCCTACCCCCTATCACCGGGTATCCAATTAAGGACCTCTCTCTAATAATCAAAAAATATGATTAAAGGTTCAACTTCTGTCACAAGACACCCTAGTCATACGATCTTAAAATTTCCTTAAACCACAACTCATCCTCATCCTTATAGATTCATACCATTTACATTTATATCATCAAATAAGCATAAGACACAATATCCATAAAACAAATGCACAAATATATCATAGAACATGGTAAACACAAATCCATAGTTATAATCATCCATAATACATCTCGATTCCTCCTACATCATAGAATCTAAGGTTCTACTCCATGACGGAGAGGATACAATGCAAAGAAGATGTAAAGAAATACATTTAAATCCTAAAATAAGGAAATAAAACTTATCAATGGATCTATTCTTCTTTGCCTTGCAATCTTCTCATCGACGGTGGATGGATGAGACGGAGTAGCCCCAAAAGGATGGACAGATCATCGATTTTTGCATCGAATGACGTCTATGGTGGCTCACTATGACTCTCAAGGTCTCTCCCCTCTTTTAGGGCAAATGAGGGGGGGGGGGGGGGGGGTATTTATATGCCTCAGCTATCAAACCATGCGTTGTCGGTCCCCTGGAAACAAGGCACGACTGTGTGCTGTTGAGCCTCTGGAATCAAGGAGCTATTTATCTTCTCCCCAAGTCGCCGCTTCTAGTTTCTCGTCCACGCAAACGCCACCAACGCATGGAGGACCCGGGTGCGCCGTCGGACTAGTGAACTACCGTCGTCTCCACTTTCTCGAGCTGCGACGCCATCTGCAGCTTTCCTAAGCCGCGACGTCATCTATCGCTTCCCCGTCCGCGCGATTGTCGTTGACTGCAGGGAGGAGAAGCCGGAGCACAAGTGCCACTGCCGTCGTCACATTGTCCTCTCTCAATCACGTGCACCGGCGGCTTTCCGTTGGTCACAACGATCGCGTGCCGCGAGGAACAGGGGACCTCCACCCACGTGCCTCCCGAGCACGACCGTCGCGTTCCTCCTTCGCCAGTGATTAGGAACCCCAACCGCGGCCTCCTCCTTCCCAACTAGCGGCCAAACTTCATGAGCGTGAGATACAAGGAAGCTTGGCCACGATTTGCTTTCTTGATCATGCCACTCCCCCTTCTTCCTTTGCTCTGCTCGTCGGAGCCATGGTGGACCGCCAACCCACTTTTTTTGTTTGGCTTCTCCTCGTCCCGAGTGCAACCCCTTTGTTGGAGCCTGCCCTAGTGCAACCCCTTTGTCGGAGCCTGCCTCCACGGTCGGCGGCTTGTGAAGTCGTCGAACCTTGGTGTTTAGTCGCCGAAGCCCTTGTGAAGAGCTGCCATCGACCACCAGTAAAGGGTAACTGATGGAATTGTTGCGGGGAGTTTTCCATTGAATTATTGCGGGGAGGTTTCCATCAAGTTGTTGCTAGGAGTTTTTCTATCAAATTGGTGCCGAGAGTTTTACCATTAGGTTTGTTGTTAGAAGCTTGTGAAGCTTTTGGAAAATGTTCCATCGTCAGAAAGGTTCTGACCATTTGCCCTAAATCGACGATCAAAGATTGACCACTAAAAACTACACCGGGATTACGATTTTCGATGATAGTTAAAAGCCCTGGAAATGATCGCGATAAATATTATTGCATGGTTTTCGAAATAAGATTTTTCTCTCGAATCAATCGCTCTCGATCATCGACTAGCACCGAAGACGATGATGTGACTCGTGACTTCAGAAGTCATCCAGATGAGAGCTTGTCATTGATCACCAATAAAGGCGGTACTTCGGCAAGGACCGCTCGATTGATACCAACTTTGCTCAACGTCATCAATAAGGTACGCGTTGAATAATTTGTTATGCTATAAAATTTTAATTTCCTATCATACTTTGTACTCTATTATTTTCTATATTTGCATGCATGTGTTATGATAATTACTGTTAATTATTTGTATATTTTCACTGTACATGTTTGCAAAACATGTAAACACACACATTGCACCGAGACGATCCCAACACTGTGACCATCAATTGGTGCTCTCTCGAGAGCGATAGCTGGTCAGTGGAAGAGAGTCCACCGATGGCACTCTTAGATAGCAACAACACAACAACTGGTCCTCTTGGACAGCTACTCCCTTGGGTGGTCGGTGGCCGCAAAGTGGAGAAGGGGTGGCAGTAATGAGGAGAAGAGAAAAAACCTAACCTTTAAGTTTTCCAATTTGTTAATTTTCTCTTCCATCTAGATCTATTTATAGATCACTAATGGATTTGATTCATGAATCTAAAACCCGTATCCATTAGTCCAAAATCCAAACCAATAGCCTTAAGTTTGGTTTAAGACTAGACCATATTAGTTCAAAACTAAATCACCTTTTAATGAAAACCAAACCAATTTAGTTATAATTAAATCAAAGAGAGTTCACTTTATCTTCAAAAGACGTGGTACTTTCATTTTGATAAAATATCTTTTATATTTGTCCTTTGTCTAGTCCAACCAGATTCATTCTCTCTCGATTTGAGAATCTAATTCTTAAACTCGTTTTATATCTTTTGGATAATCTTGTAGTGTGTATGACCTTATAAGTTTTAAGTTGCCACTCATACTTAACCATTAATTATTGATTGATCATGAGTGGAACCTAGTAGTATATCATGACCTCTAATTAATCAAAAATTCATAATTGATTTTAGAACCACTTTTGAACCTTTCAGCAGCTACAGTTGTTTATGTATCTGTTCTTTTCACTTATTTTATACCCGCTTGTCCTTTTTTAACAACTCTACTCTGTCGTAACCTACTCAGCTATGCCCCGGAAGCAATCCAATTCTAATCTTGAATTTACCTAAATGGTGTTATACTATCATTCAGTTGCTCAAATTGCCCACCCTCATCAGCTCCAACAAAAAGTACATGTTAAAGCAGACCTATGATACCACTCTCCAGTATACCTTTATAACCATCCTACATTTGAATAAGAGTTTTTATGTGACGAAGCATTTGATTTTAACAGAGGAAATGTACTGGTAGCATGTTGAGTTATTGCTTTACATAGTTACATTGTATATCTGTAGTTTGTTTATGTTATAGCTGTAGGAAAAATTGGATAGGAAAATATCAACACAAAACACTAAACTCTACTCAATTCTCAAAAAAATCACAAGTATAATAATACTACAACAAAAACAGTCATAGACATCGGTGGAAAACCGATGTCTATGAGAAAATCGACTGATGTCTATGAAGGCGTTGTAAAAGGTCTGACATTTTAGACATCGGTTTGTAACCGATGTAATACAACTCAACGACATCGGTTTTTAACCGATGTAAAACCGATGTAATATCACTCAACGACATCGGTTTCGCAACGGTGTAAAACCGATGTAATATCTGTTTAACATCAATTTTAACAACGGTTTTCGACCGATGTAATATCACAACGACATCGGTTTTGCAACGGTGTAAAACCGATGTAATATATGTTTAACATCAATTTTAACAACGGTTTTCGACCGATGTAATATCACTTAATGACCAAAAGTACTGATATATTTAACATCATAATATTATAATTCACCAAACAAATCACAAATAGAAAAACACCGATATATTTAATCACCTCAATATTTACAAATAACCAAAAGTAACTAACACAAATATTCTTCTTGCAACATATTACACATTCCCTCAGCGTTTTCATCCTCAGAAGGAACTAATAGAATCCTCAGCGTTTACAAATAACCTTTTGACTGTTGTACTTCTTCTACAGATACAAAATCTCCATCTAGCATAGCAATGAATCATGAGCCACTCCATTCACTTACTTGGAAAAGGCTTGGACCAGCAAGCTTTAAATTCTTGGATGCTCTCCGTAGACTTCTGTTCTTCCTTTAATGCATCAAATTGTATGACTGAAGTCTCTTTCACTGTTACCTAAAAATAAACCCAGAAAATACTATAATAAACCCTTAATGCAACAAATGTCAAGGGCAGATGGCCAATAAATATACTATAATAAAAAAAAAAGGTTCATGCTCACCTAAGTTCTTATTTGAATCCCAGCTGAATGAAGAACTCAGAAAATACTGATTCTCAATGTAAATGAAGTGTTGTGCAGCTCGGATGGCATGAACATAAGCTTGATGTATACTCATATCAATCAATACATTTTTCCCACAAACAAGGTTCTGAAAATGAAAGTTTTCGGGTTTACTTTAACTTACAACAAGAACTGTGTTAACTATTAAAATTGCAATAATAAGATGTATGTGGATGTATACCTTATTGGAAGCATCGCTTGGATCTTTTGGGAAACCTTTTGCTGAATTTGAATCAATTGACCGAAAAATCTGAAATTTTTTAGCAATATAGTTCTAAAATTTATGGCACATAAATATGTCAAGAACTAAAAGTTCTAAGATAATTCTACCTGAACGTGCCAAGTCTCAGGATCATTATCATTCCTGTATATTGTATCATCACTCCCTATAATATCTAGAATTCTGTCAATACTGAGCAATGAGTCAGACAAAAAAATAAGCAAAACTAAAAAAAAATCCAAACCAAGTTCAGAAAGTAAAGCTTTATTTAGTTAATGAAAATTAACTTTCTATTTTACTGAATAATTACCACATTCTAAGAACTGTCAACATTTTTAACAAAAGTGTACAGTAGCATTCTTCCTCTAGCAGCTACATCCTCGCCCTGTACATAAGCTGTCCCAATGGCTAAAAGGGTTTCATTTTCTTTTGTCGTCATGTTCTGCAGAGACAATACCAAAGTTATTAACAAGAAATTTATTAAAAAGAAACCAGACTAAAAATGTTCAGGATGAATGATGTTAGGACAAAACATATTCTAGAGCATGTCAAGTTAAATAAACTGCCAAAAATTCTATGATTTCTTGTTCAACTTACAAATAATGTGACCACTCTAACAGTAAGCGCATTTTCAGAGGTTTGCATCAAAATTGTAGCTTTAGTTTCCCATTGTTCTCCAGGTATGGCAAGTCCTAAAATGCAGATCTCAAACTCATCGATAGTATAATTTTTTTGAAGATCATCGGAGTTGACATTATCATTGTCATTCATGTGAACAATATCTTGATCAGCAATAGAACTAAGGACTTGATTAAGAGGTCGAACAACCTGCAGAACAAGAGTTGATACTAAAAGCATGCGAGCGAATTATGTGAACCGAAATAAATGCTTGCCAAAGAGTACCAAAATTATGAGAAAGCAAGATGCTTCTGCTATTTTCACCTTCTCAACTGGCCAGTAATTATCATAGTTGCATCTAGATGGTAGCTGGCATATTTTCAAATAACCCTAAGACGAAAAGGCAATGTGACTTGTTTTGTGTTCCTTGTAATCAAATTAACAAAATCAACTTAAAGGAACTTATAAATATCAATTTGCAATTACCTCTGAAGTAACATATATTAATCCATGATTGCAATTTAAATTGTGCAGAACAGTGAAGGCCACAATGGAGCCATCGCAGAGCTACAGAGATTCAAATGAGGAATCTTAGATAGAACAAAGAGAACAATCTTTTGTGTTAGATGATAAACATGAAAAACGGCATCTTAAAGCTCAACCATCAATGATATAAAACCATAAATCGTAAAGTGATATTCCTTTCAATGAATAGACCTTTTTCTGCCTTTACAGTAACCAAGTCACATGACAATCCAACTACAGGATCTTCAAGTTCATTAGTGTGAAGATATCCTACAACAACAATTCTTCAAGTTCATTAGATTCATATAAAGGTGCATCTCCATAGATGCAGTTTCTACACATAGCACTATATATTTATATATGCTTCAAAATCAAGTAAGCCTAATTTTCATTGTTTTCTCAATTTTCACAACAAAGCCACATCTTTATGAAGGAACAAAATCAAATGCTTAATTTTCCAACAAAAACTTATTTAAACCACACTTTGATATACACACAAATAATATCTGTGTGAAGCAGAGTTAATCTCAAACAGCTCTTTAGTGTCTAACTAGAAAACCTTAAAAAAAAGCTTAAGCCTGCTATGAACAAGCTCATTTATAAATTCTTTTTTAGCTTTATTCATGAACAATGTTCATTAATCACACAAAGGCTGTGTTCACTACATTATAGTATCATAAAATGGCGCATAGGTGTTTAGTATTGTTCTATCAGCACAGAGAAACAAATAGTAATAAATCAAAAGACAGGAACATTCACCTCAGCCTGTATGTCGGCATGCCGTCTGACCCCAATGGCATCATACATGACAATAAGGCTGAACCCTAGGCACACTAGGAAGAGCGAGTCGCCCACCCCATGGCACAGCGCCACAGAAGCAGTGAGCGTCGTGCACAGCGCGGAGTGCGAAGAAAACATTCCCCCGGAGGTGAACAACACTCCAAGGTCCCACCTCCTCTCAAAGAAGAAGTTGAGAAGCATCTTAATGGTCTGAGCCAGAGACCAAGCGACTAATCCCGATATGAAGGTGGGGTTTCCGGCGAGCGTCCACAGGAATGGGCTAACCCGGTCCCTGGACACGACCGCTGTGGTGCTCATCAGAAACGTCCCGATCCCGCCGCAGCAGAGGAAGTCCTCCCGTTCGCGTTCGCAGCCATCGGGCAGGCCGCCGCGCAGCCACGACTACATCTTTGGCCGATGGGAGAAGACTAAACCGCGGAGTGAATGGAGAATGATGCATAACGGATTGAACGAGGAAGAGGTGGAGGCGACCGGGCCGCCGGGAAATCGTCTGGTGGAGGAATCCAAAGCGATGGAAAGGGGCGAGGGTTTAGGGCACTTGAGCAGGAATGAGTAGCGATCGGGTAAAGGTGGGAGATGTCCCGAACGAAGGTCTTCTGTGGAGTTGAAGACGCGGCGGACGTGTCTAGCGTTAAGTCCGGGTGTACTATTGGAACCACGGGTTTAGGAGTTTTGGAAGCGCGTATTTGGAGGGAGAGAGGGAAAGAAAATACCAAAATATACAACGGTTTTAAATTGTTATTATAGCTTTTAAAACCGTTGTTGAAAGCGCAAATAGACATCGGTTTTAAATTGTTGTTATAGCTTCCAAAACCGTTGTTGAAATCGTAAATAGACAACGGTTTTCAAACTGTTGTCGTAGTCTTCAAAAACCGTTGTTGTAGGCGGACATAGACAACAGTTTTGAAACCGTTGTTGTATCCTCCAAAAATCGTTGTCGTAGTCTCCCATCAACCTCTCAAAGACATCGATTTTTCTTAAAACCGTTGTAAAACAGTAAAAGACATCGGTTTTGTCATAAAATCGATGTCTTTTGAGTGTTGTTAAAGACCGATTTTCTTGTAGTATTAATCTTTGTCCATTAATTATATAGACATAGAATCAACATAGTCTTTGTTGTATCTATCACAACTAGACCATTAATGGTTACGTACATCAATATAATCAAATGACATAGATCAATCATAAATGTGTGACATGAAAATTACATACAAGGTGATCTATTCATATCAATTTTCAACTAGTCCTCCTTAACCAAAGTGAGATCAATATATTAACTTAAGTTATATAAAGTGTAATGAAGTAAACATTAAACTTTATATCTGATAAAAAAAATCTTAGTATATAATTAAACATATATAGAAAACATATATAGTACAAACTCCTACTAGATCTAGATTTCACCAAATTGAATAACACTCATATGAGTGGTATGCTCATAGAAGACATTGGGTAGTAAATCCTTTGTAAAAGGATCTGTTATCATGGAGTTTGTGCCTATGTGTTCTATCAAAATCTATCCACTTTGTATTCTTTCTTTCACAATAAGAAATTTGATATCGATGTGCTTGGATTTTGTCAAGCTCCTATTGTTGTTAGAATATAATACAACTGATCTATTATCATAAAATAACTTCAATGGTCTCTCAACCCTTCCCAAAATACGCAGCTCAAAGATAAAATTTTTCAATCATATTCCATGATTAGATGTCTCATAACATGCTATAAATTCTGTTGCCATGTTGGAAGAAGTTGTAAGTGCTTGTTTAGCACTTCTCCAAGAGATAGCTCTATCAGCCAATAGAAAAACATAACCTGAAGTGGATCTCATGCTATCTTTGCATCCCACAAAATCAGAATCAGAATATCCCATGATCTCGAGAGTATTTGACCTCTTATATGTGAGCATGTATTCACTAGTTCTTTTTAAATATCTCATTACCTTCTTTGCTGCTTTCCAATGATCCATTCTTGGGTTGCTCAAATATCTACCCAACACTCCAACAATATACGCAATATCTGGACGCATACAAACTTGAGCATACATAAGACTTCCTACTGCTGAAGCATAGAGAATCTTTTACATTTCTTGAGTCTCAAAGCTTCCTTTAGGGCACAGTTTAAGACTAAATTTGTCTCCTTTAGCAACTGCGGTGTTACTTGGTTTACAATCTTTCATGTCAAATCTTTCAAGCACCTTATCGATATAGCTCTTTTGCGATAATCCAAGAATACCTCGAGAACGATCACAATGTATTTAGATTCCTAGTACAAAAGATGCGTTACCAAAATCTTTCATTTCAAAATTTTTAGAGAAAAATCTCTTAGTATCGTTTAACATACCTATATCATTTATGGTAAGTAAAATATCGTCAACATATACAACCAAAAAGATATGCTTACTCCCACTGAACTTATGATATACACAATCATCTACCACATTCACCTTAAAATCAAATGAGATGATAATTTGATGAAATTTATGATACCATTGACGAGAAGCCTGCTATAATCCATAGATAAATTTTTTAAGTTTGCAAACCATACTCTTTGGATCACCCGATACAATGTATTTTGGTTGCACCATATAAATTGTTTCCTCAATGTCTCCATTGAGAAAAGCTGTCTTGACATCCATCTGATAGAGTTCCATATCAAAGTGTGCGATAAGTACCATGATCGTCCTAAAAGAGTCCTTCGTTGAAACTGGAGAAAAGATTTTCTTAAAATCAATCCCATATTTTTGAGTATAACCTTTAGCTACAAGACGTGCTTTATACCTTTCTACATTACCATTTGAATCCCGTTTGATTTTAAAAATTCACTTACAACTAATGGGTTTCACACCTTCTGGTAATAAGATAAGTTCCCAAACTTTATTGTCTTGCATTGACTTATACTCCTCATTCATTGCCTTGATCCACTTTTTAAAATTTGAATCTTGCATGACTTGACGAAAGTTGATTGGATCATCCTTCGTCATGCCATTATTTTCCTCATGTTCTTGGAGTAGTATTATATAATCATCTAGAATAGCACTCCTTTTTCTCTAGTGGACCTACGTAAAGGCACTTGTGTATGCACTAGTTCTTGAGGTTGTAGAGTTTATTCTTCTGAGGGTTGATTGACAATGTCTTACTATTCTTGTATTGCGTTTTGATCACTGACAAGAATAAAATCATGATTATTATCAGAAGTAATCATAGGAAGATATACTATTTCTTCTTGAAAAGTAGTGAAAATACATTCCTCCTCAAAGACAATGTTTGCTACTTTATTCTTCCCCCCAAACTCAATATCCTCAAAGAACATTGCAATTTCCGTCTCAAAGATTGTCTTTACCTTGGGATCATAAAACTTAGAGCCCCGTGATCACTCAGAATATCCAATAAAATAACTACTTACTGTTCTAGAGTCCAGTTTCTTTTCATGAGGCCTATACGGTCTAGTTTCAGCCGGACATCCCCAAATATGAAAATGTTTTAGACTTGAATTTCGCCTTGTCCAAAACTCAAAAGGTGTTTTAGTAGTTGCTTTAGTGGGTACTCAATTTAGAATGTAAGCTGCGATCTTTAATGCTTCTCCCCAGAGTGACTCTGGTAAAGTTGAATAGCTAACCATACTCCATACCATATCTTTAAGAGTCTGATTTCGTCGTTCAATTACACCATTCATGCTTGGTGAGCCTGGCATGGTGTACTGTGGGACGATTTCACACTCCTCTAGGTATTGAGCAAAAGGTCTTGAACATTGTTCACCTGAACTGTCATATCTATCGTAGTATTCGCCACCACGATCAGATCTGGCTTTCTTAATTCTTTTGTTGAGTTGATTTTCACCTTCAACCTTAAATAATTTGAAAACACCCAATGTTTGAGTCTTTTCATAAATAAGAAATAAGTATGCATATCTAGAATAATCATCAATGAATGGTACAAAATATTGTTGACCATTCCAAGAAGGTGTTGGAAATGGTCCACAAACATTTGTATATATCAATTCCAATATTTCTGTAGCTCTATATACACCCTCTTTCTTTCTTTTAGTCTGTTTGCCCTTAATGCATTCAAACACAAATGTTTAAGTCTGTAAAATCAATGGAATGTAAAATCCCATTCGATACAAGTCGTTCAATTTTATTTCTAAAGATGTGTCCTAAACGTCTGTGTCATAATACACCTGAGTTTTCGGTATTAAATTTATGTTTAGTACCACGTGGTTCAGCATTAAGGATCTCAATATAAGAAACACTAATATCAAGCATATATAGATTGTAATAAAGTATAAGTGAACCGGTTCCAACAATATTAGAATTAATAGATAAACTGAACTGATTGTTTCTAAACGAAAACAATAACCTAATTTATCCAAATTAGAAACAGAAATCAAATTCCGTCTAAATGACGGTACAACAAAAATATCTATTAAATCTAAATAATAACCAGTGCTTAACAACAATCTAAAATGCCCTATTACTTCCACTTCTACTGACTTGCCATCATCTACATAAATGCATCTTTCAGCATCATTTAACTTTCGGTAGCTCAGGCAACCCTGCATGGAAACACGTTAGTAGTAGCACCGGAGTCTAACCACCAAATATTTCTAGGTACTGAAGCTAAATTGACTTCAGAACAGACCAAATTTAAAAATGCACCCTTTTTCGCACGCCATGCGTGGTACTTAGGATATTTTTTCTTGACATGATCAGACTTGTTACAAAAGAAACAACCTTTCTTGTCATTATCCTGCTTTTGTTTCTTCACATAAGGAGCTTTAATAACCTCATTCCTTCTTTTCTTGCCCTCATCTTTAGTGGTGCTTGTCAAATGGGCACTTTCAGCCTTGTCTTGCTTCAACCTCTCTTCCTCTTGAACACAGTACGAAATGAGCTTATTAAGAGTCCATTTCTCCTTTTGACAGTTATAACTGATCTGTAACTGACTGAACTGGTTTGGAAGAGAAATAAACACTAAATGCACAAGCATATCGTCCGACAATTCAAGATTAAGTGCCTTCAACCTTGATGCAAAGTGGGACATTTCCATAATATATTCCCAAGCATTTCCCTTGCCTTTATACTTCATGGAAATTAAGCTCTTCAGAATTGTGTTTGTTTCCGCTTTATCACTTTTGGCAAAGCGCTTCTCAATCTCATCGAGATATTCTTTAGCTTTGGTGACACTATTAGACACCACACCTTTAAAAGCCTCAAGCATGCCACACTTGATGATCATAAGACTCATGCAGTTAGAGCGATCCCACTTCTCATAATTAACCCTCTGTTCAGAGGTACTAGAATCTGTAGGAGTAGTAGGTTGCTCTGTCATAATTGTAAGATCTAAATCCATGCAGCCAAGAACAATAAGGATGTTCTCTTTCCAATCCTTAAAATTTGCTCCATTAAAGATCGACACTGAACTTAAGTTAGCAGAAATCGTAGCAACATTTGTTGTAAAAAGAACATAAGAATATAACATAAATAACATGTGTCATGTCGAATAAATTAAAATAAATGACAAATCTCATCAAAAGATACCTAGTGCAACAACAATATCAAGTCTTTGGACAGTAATATTATTTGTAAATGGTACTCTTGTTGTAATAATCAAACACTAACAATAATATATGACAAATAATAAATCTATCTTTAGATTAATTTATTAAATTCATGAAAAATAACAAATAAACCTTAAAGTGTTACATGTTTATTATCACAAGTAAATATATAAATTTGTAAATATAAATCCTCCTTTAAACCGACTAATACTTACATAAATATATACATTTATAATTTATTTAATACCTTAATAATATCTCAATATATCAAATAAAATTAAATTCAAATATCAAAGGTCACTTTTGATGACATATAATTCAAATTTAATTTAAAATAATAGATATTAATAAAACTCATCCAATCCAATTAAAAAACTTAAATCAGTATTATAAAATAATTTTATCTAAATGAGTAAGTTTATTGGATTATGGGTAAACTTTTTTTTTTGAAATTTGATTTTGGGCCCACAATAGTTGGCCCGCCCATGCTGGAGACGTGGTGTTCGTTTAAGTTTTTTTTTTTTAAGAAAGAGAAAAAAAAACTTAAAACTGAATGCAACTATTTATCATTGTCAAAATCGACGCAACCGCTACACTGCCAACGTAATTTTCTAAAAAAAATAAAAAATAAAAATACCTATTCGCCGAAACACGGTTGGGTTTTTTTTCGACGGCAGTGTTCTACAGCGATTTCCTACAACGATTTTTGACGATCACTCGTTCGATCATGATTGCTTGTCGTGGGTCACTTATGTCGTCAAAAATCGACTTGGATTTGGTCGATTCATTCCGTATTCCGACGGCCAAATCCCAAAATCAAATTTCTCCATGTCCGACAATGAACAAGCGGATAAAAAACAAAACAGAACAGTAGGCGTATGAACAACCTAGTATAATTTATTGAGAATTTGGAATAACCTTCGCTCTGATACCATTTAAGAAAAAATTGGATAGAAAAATCTCAATACAAAACCCTAAACTCTATTTAATTCTCAAGAAATCACAAGCATAATAATCACAGAAGCATACCAGAACTCATAATTTGCAGTCGATCTTGAGCAATGATCTTCAATTTGTAGATTTTCTTAAAACTCCAAAGAGTTTTATTGATGGGGTACAAAACTAAAACGTCGTTCTGCAAACTGAGATCATAATCCCTTTTTATAATTATCCAAGTTTATTTATTCTAATTTGGCCCCTCAACAAATTAAAAATTACACGTGATATCCATACTATTATATTCATGATAATTAAATCCTTAAGTCAAATTTTTTAATCATAATTTTGATCACATTAATTTTTGACTTATTTAATTGATAACATTAGATATTTATAATTATAATTATGATCTTAAAATTTTAATAATAACATTCAGATTTGGTTAACATGAGGACGTATATCTAACCCACAAATAGCGTGCAACATAGTTGCAGAACTTTGCATTTTGATAAATCGGCAAATGTGAGCAAATACCATGTGAAATCAAATCTTCTTGGTGGCCGAAAGTTGACTTACATACCACATAGATTTTTTTATCAGAATATTCAAATCAACCTTTCCCACAGCTTTCAGCAGGCGATGCAAATTGGAATGTTGGTACGAGTGCGTTATTCCCTACTCTTTTGAACGCCCACCCAGCGAGCATAATCAACCCACCTGCACAATGTAGAATTTGACCATTAATTTATATGCTTAACAAAAAAGCTCAATGTTTTAAAAACTGAATCAGGGCTGATGAACTAGATTGTCAGTCGGTTCCAGTTCTAACGGGTTAAGTGAAAGCTCACGTAGAATATACAATAGTTTTCTTTTTCTAAGCAGGCCATCTGACGTTCCTGGTTCAGTTCTTGGGACATTCAGGAGCTTCCTGATTCAACCATTTGAGCCATGGTTGAATCAGTCAACCCAATCCAATTTTTATGGCATTCCTCAAATGCCCATATAAGAGGCACTTACAGAAGTGATCCCAAGAATGTATTTCCTGTGCGAACTGCAAAGCACAAGGCACTAAGTGCCAGTTTGTTGTTGTGTAGCAATGGCTCCAAAATACGCTGTTCTATGACACCCGCCAACACTTGGTACCTGATAAACATAGAATTTTAAAACTAATAAATCAACCCATCATAAGAAGTCACAAAATTCTACTCTTTTCAGTTAATCAACAGAATTGCTTTAGTAGTAGTACATTTAGAATTACCACAAAACCGTAAGACCAACATGATTTATTGTGATTTTCTCGTAACAATCTTAGTCAATACTGCTACCAGTCAGCACATTGCCATGGAAGGCATCCATGGTAAATTGCAGATTGGAATGCAAATCGTCCATCAAGTCTAATGTACATAACTGGTAGCAGTAAGAAGAATGCCTAGACAATAACTAGCTAATTGAATTATTAGCGTTAACAATATAAATTAGTTCCTTCAAGTATCTCCCCTGCAAATGAAGGGAAAGTGTCAGCACAATAAATATATAAATTGGTCCCATTTTTAATAGCTAAAGATTTTGAGAATAGTGATTAGCCAACCAATTTTAACTAGTTTACTACACAACTTGCATGTGAAACAATGAATCTATTAGCATATGTTTTATAAATCTGAGGCGTATCAGAGTGCTACAAGCATCAATCCTTGAAAGGTGAATAGTAGATGCAACCATTGAGAGGCCACTCGTTGCAATGATCTCAAGAAAACCTGATAGAAGTTTATGCTTCCACACATAAAATAATTAATAGAAGATTGGAAGCTGAAAAAAGAAAGTAGAGAGGTCATTATCTATTGAGGTAAAACTAATTAAAATAAATTTATAAGTCAAACTCCTAGCAACTTGAGCTTTGAGAATAGTGGTTAATCAACTAACTTTAATAGTTAGTTTGCTACACAACTTGCATGTGGAACAATCAATCCATGACACGTAATGGAGTAGTATAAGCATCCATTTTTCATCTAAACGAAAATAGTATATGCAACCACTGAGAGGCCACTAGTTGCAATGATCTGAAGAAAGAAGTTGTTGGGTAATATTTATGGTTCCCCACATAAAATCATTAATAAGAGATCGGAAGTTGAACATAAGATTAGAAAGGCTATTATCTGTTGAGGTAAAAATTAATTAAAGCTAGACAAGTTCTTAAGATGCTGCTTCAAAGTATGCAATTTTAGCCATACTTTAACTAATCGAGTTCTCAATAACTCCAGTTCTCTATAACTAATCTCCACATAAAATTGCATGCAATTTGGATGAAAAAAAAAAGATGGTGAAATAATGTTTTTCTCCAAGAAGATAACATCTGTACATTCAGTGACAAAAGTCACTGTTATTTTTTTCCAGAGAAAAACTTATATGGTAGAGCATAGTGCACATATAATTATTTTCTACATAAATGAATGGATTTTAGATGTTAGAGAACAGGAACATAGTAAAAAGCACTCATTGCAAAGAAAGACAAACAATAATAATAATAGCAGAACCGCTATTTGGACTCAACTACATGAATGAACTTTATGCAAAGAAATATTATTAGAAGTATTTCAATTAATTAAATTATCCTTTATTAGATTCAAGAAAATTTTCTTTGGCCTCCTTTATCCTTTATAGCTTCCATTTTAATGAATTTCATAACTAGATTAGAAAAAATAATTCCTCATAGGAACCCTAAGTAGCCACACCCCTTGATGCAACACAAAAAATCATACCATAAAAACTTAAACTCTTGATTGCCAAAAAAATATTATTAAAATGATAGACGATAAGAACAAAAAATTCTAACCTTTTTATAAGGGCATATCCAATGGAGATATTTGAAGAAATATCCCCAAACGTTAAGGGGGATATTTGAAGAAATATCCCCAAATGTCAAATATCCCCCATTGGGATATTACTCAAGACATTAGAAATCACCAGGCAAAAAATTTTACCCGGTGATTTCTAATTATTATATTAGAAAAAAATTAAAAAATAAAAATGATATAGTGGACTAGGGTCCACGTGTAGGCTAGGGTCCATTTGTATCTATTGTAGGTTTTCTTAATTATTTATTTTAAAAAAAATCAAACAAGCAACGGTTTAATTGAAAGCAAGGGTTTAATTATTTTCTTGAGAACGTTGCCAACGTTCAATTTTTTAAACATTGGACAACGTTCATTTTTTTTTGTTATATATACATCGTATTTTCATCCATCTTTCATCACAAAAAAAGCCATTCAATATAAAAAATTTAGAGAGGGATGGATAAAAATTCCAGTCATTATTTTAGAGATTTGTTGGATTCTCTAAATATCGACAAAAATTCAAGTGGAAAAAATTCTCGAGTTCGTCCTAACCTCCTCAATTTCCATTTGTAGGACCGATGCATGCACTAGAGGGGGGGGGGGGGGGGGGGGGGGGGGGGGGGCGGGGTGAATAGCGCATTCTTTCGTTCGTTCGACTTTATAAAAATTAGCAGCAGAATTAGTAATAACAAGCAGAGGACTCGCGGATTTACTTGGTTCCTAATTCCCCATGATTAGTACGTCCAAGGCCTATGCACGGGAAGGCGTCCGTCCACTAATGATTTTCTTTTCGGACCTTTGTCCGAAGGCGGAGAAACTCGTCTTACAGTTCACAATATAATAATGATAAAGTGCAAGACAATTTGACTTAAAATAAATAGCAAACTCTCATGTAGTCGATCTGGAAGCCCTTGAGCGCCACGCACTTCTGAAACTTCTCCAGTTGCACGAGTCTGACTCCATTCACGTTCAACGTCACCATAGGATAAAGAATGAGTAGAGAAAAATTTTCCTTGTGGTGCACGTTGAGGCCTTATATAGACTCTTTCGGACGCTTGGATTCTTATCCGAGCGTCTGGATCCGATCTGATTCGATCTATTTAGTCTTTATCGGGGCTGATTCTTCTTGATCCGGGCGCCTGGACCATCCTGGGATGCCTAGACCGTCCGGGTGTCTAAAATAACATCCGGGCGCCCGAATCCTGTCAACTCAGGTTTGACTTGAGTTGACCTCGAGTTTAGTTCGATTGCTTTTATTTTCTTCTCCTATGTTTCTTCAATCTTGCTTTCAGCTCCTGATTCCTGCAAAATAAGCATACACACAAACAAAACAACCTAAGTCTACATATAGTCCATCTGATCTACTAGACTTATCTATGTCTTACCCTATAGGTTTAACCTACTAGGCTTACCCGTGCTTAACTTTTAGAGCCGTCAAACGGGTCAACCCACGGCGGGATGGGCCAACCCATAGCGGGCTCATCAAATGGCGAGGCGGAGCGGGCCGACCCACCAATTAGGCGGGTTACGAAATCTCCAACCCAACCCAATTCAAAGCGGGCCGCGGGTTAGGCGGGCCAACCCGCGGGCCTATTAAAAAATAAAAAAATATTTAAAATATTAAAAAATTTAAATTTTAATTATAATTTAAATGGATTAAGTTGAAATTTTTAAGTTTAAATTATAATTTTTAAGCTTAAATTGTAATTTAAATAGATCAAACCCACATATTCATTAAGTTTTCTACTTTAATTTTAAATTTTAAAATAAATAAATAAACTTTCTCAACCCGCGGGCCAACCCAAGCCCGCCGCGGGCCAACCCACGCAGGTCGCGGGCGTAGGCGGGCTAACCCATCTGAACCCATCTTAAAATGGGTTGATAAAATTTCAACCCAATCCGCCTAAATTACTTGGCGGGGCGGGCCAACCCGGCGGGCCTAACCCAAATTGACGGCTATATTAACTTTCAGTTAGGATTAATCACTTCCATAGGTAAACTTCCCACCTGCCAAACATCCTATTTGGACTTTCCCTTGCCTAACCTCCAATTAGAATTAGTCACTTCCATAGGTAGACTTACCACCTGCCAAACATCCGATCACCCTTAACCTGTTTAGACTTTCCCTTGTCCAACCTTCAGTCAGGACTTCCTTGCCCAGCCTCCAATCAGGACTTCCTGCCCAGCTTCACTCACCAGGTCTTCCTTACTCAGTCGTCCAAACCAAGTAATCCTTACCCAATCCTCCAGATCAAGACTTCCTTTGCCTAGCTGCAACTAGAACTTTCCCTGCCTAACCTCAACTAGGACTTCCTCTGCCTAACCTTAACTGGACTTCTCTTGCCCGGTCTAATCGATTAGGACTTCTTGCTATTCTTCTGGTCAACCTTGATCTGACTAGACTTCACTTACATCCAAACATTAGATCCTATTTGAATCAACCTTTGGTCAAACAGACCAAACCTAGATGTATTGTCAAACATCGAAACTTTGAAAACATACTAGTGCACCTTGCACCAACACCATTTTCCCCACAACACCCATATAATTTCCAACCTTTTCCATACCCACCGCTATATTATCAAAATTTCCAAAGCTATCCAAATTTTTCAAGTAGCGACTATCGAGCTCCATTTTATATATGTCCCTCGGAATATTGACAGAGTAGTCAATATTCTATGCAAGCTCTGTTTCATGGAATTAATCTACTTCAATTACTGGGATTCAATCAAATGAATCGAGAAGGGCTAGTGTTGATGCTAGTGACAGTGATAAAGAGATAGAAACACTTCATGCAGTCTCTCATTCACAATTTCCTTTATTCTCAACAGAAATAGGGCTTGACAATATTATTCTCGATCAAGCAACCGAAATTGACAACCAATCGGATGGAGATCATAGCAAGCGAATAGTGTGAATAACAGCAGATGATAAGCTCATTGCAACAGCCTACACAATCATGAGCGAAGATCTATTAGTTGATAATGGTCAGAAGAATGAGTCTTTTTGGAAATGAGAAAAACGGGTGGTGGAATACTACAATACCAATCAAGAGAAATGAGCTAAAAAGAGAACTGCAAAAAAATAAAATCACATTGGGCTTCGACGAAAAAGATCATGAATAGATATAATGGAATCTACAATAAATGATACAATGATTGTTGGGATCGTCCCGGTGCGTTGTACGTGTTTACACGTGTCACAAACGTGCGTAACGGAAGAAAATACAATAATTAAAGTTAATTATTACAATACATGCATACAGGATACCACAAGTACATGACATAACTGAAATTTAAAATTTTTCGGAATAACAATTATTCTACGCGTACCTAATAGATGACGTTGAACAGGGATGGCATCAATCGAGCGGTCCTTGTTGAAGTTTCACCTCTACTAGTGATCCACGCTAAGCTCTCGTCTGGACGGCTTCCTAAGTCACGAGTCGCATTACCATCTTCGGTACTAATCAACGATCAACAACGTTCGATATGAGAGAAAAACCCTGATAACCAAAACACGCAACATTTGTCGCGATAGGTTTTCAGAGTTTTTCTAACTATCACCAGCAATCGTATTCCCAGTGTAGTTTCGATGGTCAACATTTAACCGCCAATTTAAGACAAACGATCGGAAATCCTTTCCAGCGATGATGGAACAATTATTCGGAAGCTTCTCAAGCTTCCGGTTGTTAACCCTGACATTGGCGCATGACTTCTCAGGTGGCTAGAAACGGTTTCCGACAACAGAGAACACTCCGGTGGTCAACGGCGGCAATCAACACAAATTTCGACTGACATATCCCGACAACAACCTGATGGCAAACCCCAACAACTCCGATAATAACCCTTCAATGATGGCAGACGGCAGCCCTTCACGAGGGCTCCGACGGCTAGACACTGAGGTTCGGCACCTTCACAAGCCACCAATTGTGGACAGCTAATCACCGGCGGTGAACAACAAACTCCAGTGGTGGCTAGACAACTCCATCAGTCACAACCAGTCGAAATGCCAGCTCCGACATTGGTCTAAGATCACGATCGTGGATGTCAAGATCCGGGAGGAGCTTCAAAAGCACCGGGCATTCGGTGAGGAAGGCGAAATGGGCGGCACTCGGCTAGGATTTCCCTTATCAAGCCCGCAAAGGAGGTGGCGGCCCTCTGGTTCTCTTCCTTCACTGTTGGCGAACACCGGAGCAGAGCAATCGCGATCAAGAAGCTAGGGACGGCGACCGAGAGAAACCGGCAGTGCTCAGGAGAAGCAGGGGACGGCGTAATCGTGGAAGAGGAAGCACTCGCCCAATCCTTGAAGGAGGCTAGGGTTTCCAATCGCCGACAAAGAAGAGGGCAGCGGCCACGCTCGAGAGGGAGAAACGCGCTGCTAATCCCTTGAATCGTGATTCGCAGCGAGCGTACAGGGTAGAGGTCGGAGAGCGGGTCTAGGGTTTCGGCGCTCCTTCCTCCCACGCGGTCGGGGCGGCCTTATACCGAGCTCGACCCAATTTTTCCGTCGACAGATGCAAGATCGAGGAGATCCATGACCTCATCGCCAGTAGAAGCGGAATTGCGATTCTCGCGTGCATGCGATGGCCCATGTAGGCGTGTACCGGAGGAAGAAGCCAAACCAAGAAGAAAATACCAAATCAACTTGAACTGGATTTTTAGGATTTACTATAGCAAATCAGATTCAATTTGGTTCAAAACTAAATCGCTTGGTTCAATAACCAAACGACCTCCGATTTGACTGAAACCAGTTTTGTTCATTTTGTCTACACAAAACAAAACCCCTCATCTCTTTTGTTTTACCAAAACATCTTCCATCATAAATAAAACCAAGTTGGTTCATTTTGTTTTCATAAGACGAAATCCTGTTGAGATGTATACTATAAGCCTAGCTTTTTATATGAACATCTAATTTGAAATGAGAATCACTTTGATCAAATATTTGCATTTTATATTTTTTATATATGTTAATGCAGTTGTCCAATTAATTTATATTGTAGATAACATGGTGTGTGGTGTCACACAGAAGATTATATTATCAGTTCCTTATAAATTATAAATAGTAGCTCACAACCAAGATGAATAGGGACAAACCATTGAAGTGGTTATAGTGTAATTGGTATTAGTTTATTTTGACTATAAAATTACACTAGTACACTTTATGTATATTGAGCAGGACCGTTTGAGGTTGTTTTTTTTATACTAACTATATAAAAGAATAAAACCTCTGTTATTATGGATGTGCGTCCTCTTAATCCCAATATAATAACAAGCATGTATATTTAGTATTTATTTCTTTAACTTATCAAAGGGTGAGATTTATTCGTTAAATCAAGAGGCCCGATGAGTTGGGAGATAATGTTATTTATATGGTGTGTTGTTGATTATAGAAGGAATCTGTGTCCTGATTATTTAGACTGATGATGTCCCCTCGAGGAGCAAGGATTATCATGTAAATCCTGCAAGTGGACTTAGTCCTACACAAGGTTTAAAATATCGAGCCGTGCCGGAGTTTCGGTCCTGGACCGGAACGATACAGTTTCGGTACCGTATCGTACCGTGCCAGTATAGTTTCGGTATTTTTAAAATATAAAATATATTAATTAAAATAAAAAATTTAATCTAAATATTTAAAAATAAAAAATAAAATTTTTTTGATAATTTTATAGGTTTTAATAGGGCCTATTTAAATTATCCCGAATTATAACTTTGAACTATAGCTAGGAGTTAATTATTAAAATCCAATTAAAACCTAAGTTAAAAAAAAAAAAAAGAAAAACATCGCGGTCGCGCGATCGCTGCATGCGGACGCGGCTGCGCGGAGTGTCGTGGGGCCCCGGCGGCATCGCCGGCTCCGGGCGACGCCTCCGGCGGCGTCGCCGGCCCCGGGCGGCACCTCCCCGGCGCGGCGTCGCGGGCCCCGGGCGGCGCCTCCGGCGGCGTCGCCGAGGCCTCGCGACGCCTCAGGAGCGTCGCCGAGGCCGCGCGACGCAGCCGGAGGTTCCGCCCGGGGCCGGCGACGCCGCCGGAGGCCCCGCCCGGCCGGAATTCATGTGCCGGCGCTGTGTCCGGTGCCGGTGCCGCGGCGGAACGAGATTTTTCGTGCGTATCGGGCGATACGGTACGAAATTTCAATCCTTGGTCCTACATGATAATAAAGTTGAGTGGTACTACTCTTGGAATTAGATGTTAATTAATTAAATTGTCAGTAACTCATTTAATTAACGGGCATACGATATCTTAAACACAGGGAGATTAATGCACTCATAATAAGAAGAAACTCATATTGTAATATAAGATTGGTGCGGTAGTTCAATAATAACTCTTTAATGGAATGAGTTATTATTGATAGATTTAAGCTGTGTGTTCGGGCAGAACACGGGAAGCCCAAGCCCATCAAGAAGCCTAAACCAATTCCTCCTCTAGGTCCCTATTATAGTCTCTGAATAAAGCCTCATATCCACCCAACAGAATTTCTGTTAATTCTGTTATCCAACAGAATTCTGTTAATTTTGTTAAGCAACAGAATTTCTATTAATTCTATTATCCAACAGAATTCTGTTATCCAACAGAATTCTATTAATTTTGTTAGCCAACAAAATTCTGTTAATTCTGTTATTTTTTCCTAAACTTCCTAGGGAGGCAAGCCTATAAAAGGGGAGGAGAGGGGGCGGTGTTATAGCAAGATAACTCTCCTAATCTTACCTCCTAGGACCGGCGCCCCTTTGCTCTATTTCTCTTCTCACCTCTTGCTAGGGCCGGCGCCACCTAGAAGTTGTTCTTCTCCTTGCTAGGGCAGGCGCCACCTAGAGGTGATTCTCCCTTAGGGTCAGCCACACAAGTTCCCTACTTCTCCTCTCCTAGGGCCGGCGCCTAGCCTTGGTTCTCCCTTGGTTAGTGGCGGTTTAGAGAGGAGAGGAAGAGAAGAAACCTTGGTTCTCCCTTGGTTGGTGGCGGCTTGGAGAGGAAAGGAAGAGAGGAAGAGAGGAAGAGAGGAAGAGAAGAAGAGAGGAAGAGGAAAAGGTGGTGCCTCAACCATAGGTTCTCCCTTCCTTTATTGCCATCGGTTTGAAAGAAAGGAAAACAAGTTGGGTGGTGATTATCTTTGTAGATCGTCGCCCACACGACGTCCAAGAAAAGGAAAGGAATACAACAGAAAATCAAGAGATTTTCATGTACAAACCATCTTCTATACAATCTACAAAGGAAAGGTACAACTAGTTTAATTCTGCTGCGTAGTTAGTTTTTCTTTGTATGGATCCTGAATACCAACACAAGAGTCCAGCAATCTTATGCTTCAATCAAGGTGTGCTTCGATCGGTCAAGAACTTGCTTGATCAATCAAGCACATGTCTGATCGAATATGTGGGTTGCTTGGAAAAGTTCCGTCCCTGTAAAATTTTTATCTGGGAGAAATTTAACAGGACGGAATTCCAAGCACTTTCAAGTGGTATCAGAGCAAGATTCTGACTCTGTGTGATTGGTTTCAGTTAATTTATGCACTGGTCATATATAAATTTAGACTGGATAATAGTAGGATATGTAAATAGATTAACTATGTGGTTGCAGGATTCCTAGTTCCAACTATTATGACCTAATGTGTGTTATGTATTGTGTGTTGTGCATGGATGTAATAATTATTTTAATTTACTATTCGATCTAGATTATATGTAAACTCCTTCGTGGACTATAGGATCGATGGATATAAATTATTTTTTATGTTGTTGCGGCTTGTATCCTTACTATGCGTGGTTCTATTTTGATGACCGGAGACCGGAGGCGCAGCTGAGAAGGAAGTAAGATACACGCGATTACATGATCGATGGACGGCATACTGAAGAACAGCGGATATTTGATGAGGCCATAATAGTTGAAAATTTACTTTTTCATATTTATTGCCTATATGTTGTTTTGATATGCTATTTTTTATGTGTTGTTATGTTAATGCATGCTTAAAATTTCTTATTTTAAATAACTAAGTGGGAGAGGGATTATTTAAATTAATCACATGATCTCCATTACTGTTTGTAAGTGATGCATTCAAACTTGCGCGTTGGCTTTAAGTGTCTTCCTCCATATCGGATGAGTTTGTTTACGGATCACTAGATCAAATTTCCTTTATGGATGATTATAAGAAATTATTTAGGTATGTGTGATCTTCTCTATCTGAAGGGACAGAATCCTAAATAATGGACTTAGTATCAAATAATGGTATACACTTAGGCGCATTTAATAGTATCCTCCTTATCGGAGTCACTGTTATTATTTGTGTGATCAAAGATAAACCAACTATTAATTTTATTTGTCATAAAGTTAGGTTGACAAGATAATAAAATTAATGGGTAAAACCTCCTCTTATAAATGTTTGAATTAGTATACGTCCACACAATTGTGGCATACGAAATTCCCGGTGTTTGAGGTGTTGGTGAATTTAAATTATATTATTTGAGAAATCAATATTATTTTAAATTCTAAAGTTTTGACCAAATATGTTATTTTGTGATTCTCAGGATTTCATTATGGCTTTCAATTCACTTGCTGTTATTCTAAAAGAAAACAAACTTACTGGTCTAAATTATATTGATTGGAAACAGAACTTGGACATTGTCTTAACTGCTGAAGAATACAAGTTTGTACTTTTTGAGGTCTGTCCTAGCGTGCCTGATAAGAATTCTAGTGAAGAGGAGATAAAGAGACATAGGAAATGGGTTAAAGCAGATGAGATGATGCGGTGTTACATTTTGGCTTCCATGTCAAATGTGCTGCAACATCAGCATCAGGCCATGCATATTGCCTATGACATGATGCTCAATCTCAAAGAACTCTTCGGACACCAGAATCGGGCTGCAAGGCAGGAGGTCATGCAGTCTGGACATTGGAAGGTAGACTGTCCTCGTAGAAAAGAGAACAATAGAGGTATATCTTATTCATTAGTTGTTGAAATATGTTTAGTGGTGTTATCTACCGGTACCTGGTGTGTAGTTACGGGAGCCACTGATCATGTCTGCAATTCGTTACAGGGGTTCCAAGAAACTCGACGACTACGTGAAGGGGAGATTACCGTCTACATGGAGAGATGTTTATTTATCTTTTGAGAGAAATAAAACTTTGATTTTGAGGGATTGTCTTTACGTACCATGTTTTAGAAAGATTTTAATTTCAGTTTCTAAATTATTTTTGGATGGATATTCTGTTTCTTTTGATGACAAAATTGTTATCAAGAAAAATAGGGTTAATATCTATTCTGTACGTTGGTTGGCAATTTATATACTCTTAATCCAATAACTCCCACGATGCAACAAATGAAAATTAATAACACATCTTCTAATTATAATAAGAGAAAATAACCTTCGAAAATGAACTAAACATATCTATGGCATCTAAGGTTAGTTCATATTAACTTGAGTAGAATTCAAAAGTTGATAGCCGATGGACTTTTGGATTCACTGGTAGTGGAAAATTTTCCAACCTGTGAGTCTTGCTTGGAAGGAAAAATGACCAAGAGGCATTTTAAGGCAAAAGGGGTATAAAGCCAAAGAAGTGTTGGAATTGATTCAATTCTGACTATCCAGGCAAGAGGTGGTTTCGAATATTTTATCTCTTTTATAGACGACTATTCGAGATATGGGTACATTTACTTGATACGCCACAAATCTGAGTGTTTTCATAAATTCAAAGAGTACAAAGCTGATGTGGAGAAATGTCATGGTAAAAGTATCAAGACACTACGATATGATCGCAGTGACGAGTACCTTTTAGGAGAGTTTAGGAATTACTTATCAGAGGCTGGGATCCAATCCCAATTGTCTGCCAACAAAATGGTGTGGCAGAACGAAAGAATAGGGCTCTTATGAAAATGATTAGATCAATGATGAGTTATTCAGAATTACCGAATTCGTTTTGAGATATGCTCTGGAAACGGCGGCGTACATTCTAAACTTGGTACCTTCTAAGTCAGTACCTTCTACTCCCACAGAATTGTGGACTGGGCGTAAGCCTAGTTTGAAACACATTCGGATTTGGGGTAGTCCAGCACATATGCTGAAGGGAGACGCTGATAAGTTAGAACCACGTACGGAAGTTCGCTTGTTTGTGGGTTATCCTAAAGGAACGAAGGATGGTTTATTTTATAGTCCTAAAGATCAGAAGGTCATTGTTAGCACGAATGCCCGATTTTTAGAAGAGGACTATGTAATGAACCACAAGCCCATGAGTAAGATTGTTCTAGAGGAAATAAGAGGGGACACTTCTACTTTAGTACCAACGGTACAAGATACGATACCACAAGTAACTACATCACTTGTCACTAATGATACACAATTACAGGTAGTGCCTCGTTGTAGTGGGAGGGTTATTAGACAGCCTGATAGATTCATGTTTTTTGGGAGAGTCTTCGAACTTGATCCCTAATGAACATGAAACTGATCCCTAGACATATGATGAAGCACTCCAAGACAAAGATGCAACATCTTGGCAAAGTGCAATGAACTCTGAAATAGAATTTATGGATTCTAATCAAGTCTGGAAGCTTGTAGAACCACCAAATGGTGTAAAAGTCATTGGATGTAAATAAGTCTACAAAAGGAAAAGAGGAATAGACGGCAAGGTGGAAACCTTTAAAGCAAGGCTTGTTGCAAAGGGGTATACTCAGAAAGAGGGAATCGATTATGAGAAAACCTTTTTGTCGGTAGTCATGCTTAAGTCTATCCGGATTCTTTTATCTATTGCTGCTCATATGGATTATGAGGTTTAGCAAATGAATGTCAAGACATCTTTTCTTAATGGAAGTCTTGAAGAAAACATCTATATGAAGCAACCAGAGGGATTCATTGGAAAGGACAAAGAGCATCTTGTATATAAGCTTAATCGATCTATTTATGGGCTGAAATAAGCTTCGAGATCTTGGAACATCCGGTTTGATGAAGTAATCTAATCTTATCGATTTATTCAATGTCCGGATGAGTCTTGTGTATACAAGAAAAGTGAGAGAAACGTAGTGGTATTTCTTGTACTATACGTAGATAGCATTTTGCTCATTGACAACAATGTCAAAGTGTTGTCAGACGTAAGGATATGGTTGTCCAAGCAGTTTGATATGAAGGATTTGGGAGAATGTGCACATATTCTTGGGATCAAAGAATAAGGGATTGCAAGAAAAGGATATTGTGCTTATCCCAAGCTTCATACATTGATATGTTAGAATATTTAGAGATAAATATATTCTTTTATAAAATAATTCTCTTAGAATAGGTCTCTATGTTTGTATATAAATAGGGGCTTATCCCTTGTAATAATGACAATCTATGATATTGTTTTTACATGGTATCAGAGCGAGATTAGGGTTAGGTTTATCCGTCAAACCTTAGCCGCCGCCATCCCTCTCTCTTTTTTTCTTTTCTTTCTTTCTTTCCCGAATCGTGCCGAGTCGCAGCGTCTCTCCACGCGTACAGCTCTCGGCGCCCGAACTTCCTCGTCGCGACTGCAAGCCTGACGCGCTCCTCGTCAAAAACGCCCAAACGCGCGCGGCTTCTGCCGCCAGAACGTGCGCGTCTTCCGCCACTCGAACGCGCGCCACTCTTCCCGTGGTCGCGTGCTTCTGTCTTCTCCGCTATGCGACGCCGTTACTTCATCCACGCGACGCCGATCCTAACTCTGCCAACCGCGGTGACTAACGGTGGAGGTGTCGAAACCCTAGAATCTGACCGACTCTCCACGCCCTCGTGTCATCTGTTGCTTCTCTCGGGTGCGTGAAGGAGGAGATCACCCATCTGCAATTTGACTCAAACAACACAGCAACCCAGTCTCAGCTGCAGATCCAGAGCCAACAGCAACAAGGAGCAGCAAGGTGGTGAACAGAGGCGGCGATCAGAGTACATCACTGCACCGCTGCTGTCCGACGTCCGCTGCTACCGCTCGTGTTTCCATCTCTCCGACCTCAACGTTTGTTCCCACCATGGCTACCACTGGCACTCCGAAATCGGATATCTCAATTTTTACTAACCACATCACTGCACCGCTCTCTTCCGAGCTATTGGATGGTAAGAATTATTCCTCCTGGAGCTCTCACATAGAACTTTGGCTTGTTGGACAGGGTTATGAAACACATCTCACCCAAATCGAAGAAGATATTCAAACTGCCGAACGTCCTCTGTGGAAAAAGGTTGATGCTCAATTGTGTTGTATTATTCGAGCCACCATCCATCCATCTCTTAAGGATGTCTTCCGCACTCACAAGACCTGCAAAGCTGTTTGGACACAGACTCAACAACTTTTTACAAATACCTCTCGGTGACTATCAAGTTTATGAACATCTCATGACCATTCTCAGTGCCCATCAGATTAAGGATTCTATGTCAACTTATCTGGGTTCGGTGTCTAGACTTAGTCTAGACTTCTTTATGACTTCAATGAACTGCTTCCACCTGCGGCCACTCCTGTTGCAGAGCTTGAAAATCGGAAGAAATTTTTTATGTCTCTAGCTTTATATGGTTTGCCCACAGACTATTCTCATGTTCGTGATCAGATCCTGGGTAACCCCACAGAGGCTACTATGGACAGTACTTGGGCGACTCTCCTTCGTGTTCCTGCCAAAGTCTCGACGTTGCCTCCTTCCAGTCATATCGACTCATCAGCCTTGGTCTCTCGAAACAACAACAGACCTCCACCTCGTAAGGGTGGCAAAGGACGCCCTTGGCGTGATCATTGCCACCGACCAGGACACACAATTGATAAATGTTTGAGTCTACATGGTCGACCTTCTCGTGCTGCACAGATTGTTCAGAGTTCTGTCACTCCTTCAGCTTCCACTTCACAGTTGCCACCAGATCCGACCCCACCGCCTTCCTATGACGACTTTCTGAAGTGGTATGAGGATCGAAAGACTTCTGATTCCCCTACTACCGTTGCACTCACTAGTAATTCCTTTGCTGGCATATCTCACATTTCGAGTCCTTGGGTTCTCGATTCCGGGGCCACTGATCATATCACTAGTAATAAATCTCTTTTTTCTTCTCTCTCTACTTCTGGTTATTTACCCTTTGTCACCATGGCGAATGGTTCTCAAACTCAATCCCAAGGTGTTGGTATTGTTCATCCTTCTCCATCTCTTTCTATCCATAATGTTCTTTATGCTCCCAGTGCTCCATTTAATTTATTATCAATCAGTCAACTTACTCGATCTCTGGATTGTGTCATCTCGTTTACTAAATCTTCTGTTTCCTTACAAGACCGGAGTACGGGGAGGATGATTGGCTTCGGATGTAAGTCTCATGGCCTATATCGGCTTCAACAATCCTCTCTTGTTGGTTCGATGGCGGCATCTCCGCTTCTTATTCATGCTCAGTTAGGACATCTAGGCCTTAATAAGTTGAAACAATTATATCCTGGTCTTTCTCACTTAAAGTCTTTGTCGTGTGAGTCATGTCAATTAGGAAAACATGTTCGTAGTTCTTTTTCTCTTCGCACTGTGAATCGAGCTACGTCCCCCTTTGCTTTGGTTCATTCTGATGTTTGGGGTCCGAGTAGTGTTTCCTCTACATTGGTGGCGTCATGTAGTCAGCAGGAGAAAATGATGCTTGTTTGAGAACTTGTGGTCGTGAGGAACTGGTGCAAACGACGTCTCTAGGTGTCGGTCAGTGGTGGTGGGCAAAACAACATAACCAACCACCAGTTGCAGATGATGTTGGCTTTACAAGGATAGTAGCAGCAAGCAGTGAAGTTCATGTGCATCCAATAGAAGCAGACAATGCCATGGTAAAGGGCACAACTAGGGTGATTGAAGTTGCAATGACCATCGAGTAGGATGGTCGCAGGGATTCCAGCGACCGAGAGGAGACCTCCTTTGTCGGTCAGGAGGTAGGAGATCTTCCGGCAGGATTTGCACAGTTCATGTGGGATATTATTATCTCCAAGTGTCTATTACATAAGACAAGACAAGGGCATTCACATAGATTCAACCCAAAGACTAGTAAATAATTACCCCTATTAATTTACTATCAATTCAACTTAAAAAATGTAACAAATCAAATTGCAACAATCCTTCCAACTTAAAACTGGAATTCAAGCTCTAGCATAATATATTGGAATGATAACACCTAGAAACCAAGAGGCATTCATAAAAAAAAAAACCAGAAATATATTATTCATTTCTGATACCTTGAAATTTTGTGGTAATAAACTACCAGGTTGAATAGAATAAATAACAGATGTTAAAAGTTATGTTCAGATTTAAACCTAAGGTTGCTTGAAGTGGCCATGTAGACACCATAGGCAACACTGGTTGATATTATGGGCACATCCTCTGCTTCAACTCCAAAATCCTTGCCAATTGCCTGCCTTGCCTTGATCAAACCATTGGTTATGCCTGTACCAATCTGTAAAAAGCTAACATTCAGCCAACAAATTCTAAATTAAATTAACAACTTTCATTGAGCATTCAAACAAAGTAAACAAAAAAAAGGACTAGTTCCAAAATTTTGATAAGGTGGTTTCTTAGCAATTAGCCAGAGTTTCAGTTTCTAACTATACTGTCTAGGTACACTATCATATTGTGCTAATACAATTTTGGGACTTATTTACTTTCAAATATAAATGTATACCAATTGACATTTACAGGTTCAGTTACTTTTTAAGAGCAATAGGTACATGGTTAGTTAAATAAATTATGTCCTAATTTCTTTCAAAGGATATTTTGAAGATTTTAAAATTTCAATTGACATATATATATATATATATAAACTAAACTTTAGGCAGGGGCAAAATGAAAAATTACGTTATGTAGATTCACATTATGTCCTCTCGTTTTGATAAATAAACTTTTCATTTCTAGTTGTTTCCTAACAATTTTGTGACCTATTTCTAGTTGTTTCCTTTCCCCGGACCCCGTATGGCGGGAGCTTTGCACCGGGCTGCCCTTTTTTTTTTTAGTTGTTTCCTATTTTTGGTTGAAAAAAATACCTACCAATCGTTCTATTTGTTCCTTTGTAGGAAATACGAATTCACCAGCTAACTAAAGAAAGAGCTCTGCTATGTATGAGATGTATATTTTACATACCGACCTGTGTCAGATCTGTGTTTATCTAAATTAAATGTTTACATTAGCAACAATGCATTTCTTTGGGCTAAGAATTGTCTAAATGAGGTCAAAATCTTTTGTTGCAATCTTTTTAATCTAAAAAATTTAAAAAAATCAAATCTTTCTTTTTCTTCTTTCAAAGTTCATGTCAAAAATATGTTGTCAACTATTTTATTGAATCATTGTTGCCTACTCGAGTAGTTGTTATCATGCGTGACAAGAAACAAAGATCCATATCAATTTAACTTCTCTACAACATTTTTCTCAATCTTCATAGATGACAACTTCAAAAAGTTAAAACGTCTAAATCATATTATTAAATTTAATTAGACCAAAAAATAATATTATTGCAACTCATTTTAATTTTTCTCTTCACATAAAAATATTTAAAAGAAAATCATTCACACACTTGTCACATTTATTATTGCATGGGACACTAGCACAAAAAAGAAAAAGAGGAGGCATGTCTGTAAGCATAAAAGTGTCATGGCTTTGTTGTCGCTATAACCTTACTATCCCCCACCATTGTTGCCAGTCAACACTTGCAATGCTCACTCTTGCACTGATGCCTCTCTAGCAAAAATGGTTGACAACAAGGTCACCCTCTTCTCCTTCTCATTTCTTACTCCTCTCTTCTCACTTTTGCTACTACGCTCCTAACCGAAAGACCACTAATTGTTTTGATTTCTTTTCCAATTAAAGAGAATGTAACTAATAAATCAAATAAACATGATTATCAAAGGACCAATTTTACTAATTTAAAAGAAATTAATTTGATTACAACTCTAATCAAATTATAATCAATTAAACTAGTTAATGATTTAATTGATTATAACCAATGAAACCAATTAATTATAATAAATCAATTCAAATAATATTCATATTAACCAATTTAATGATTATAATTATATTAATCAAATTAATCTGCCTCAATATAATAATCAAATTAATTTAATGATTATTATAATAATCATGGTTTTAGAAGTCTATCCTAAGACTCCCAAAAATGTTGATCATGCGAGTGGTGAGAGTGGAATCGTTGGAGCAAAGGAGCTTGTGGACGATGAGCTAGGTGCTAGCAGCTTGGTCGACGATGGACAAGATAAGCAGTTCAAGCAAGGAAGTTGTGCACAATTGATGTCAAACAAACAACTTCTTCCAAAAGCTCCACTGCCACTCCTCATACTCTCAATGCCTCCTAACGAGAGCATTTGTTGTCGCTTAGCTCGCTTCCTCAAGACCTCTTCATGGAGGCCACTAGCTCCGGTATGCATTGCTCCAATAATCTCACAAAAATCAAGCAATATCAAACAAGATATCAAAAATCTTGTACGATAATATAGGCATTGTGATGGCACATGAGACAAGTAGTGATTTGCCTGCGCCGCCCAAAGTTGTGTATCACTCCCATCACGAAATGCTAAATCTTGATCGTGTCAAGCAAGACGGTTCGAGATTTAAATCCTTGATCTAAATTGTAATCAATTAGAAACTCAGCATCTGTCAGGAACAGTCATAATCAGAGAAGTCAATCCCATTTCAGAATGAATTAAATGTGCAAAAGTAGGAACATCGAAAAGAAGATTGTTTCTCCTATGTGTCACATTGTTTTTGAGAATTTAGAGAAGATACATCTTGTTCATTCTCCAGATTAGATCATCCCTGTAGAAAACCCTTTGTCGTTTGTCTTCTCCAGGCTCCTCTTTCATCGCCTGGTTTTACTGAAATTGCAGTAGAACCTGTGCCTTCTACTTTAGAGAGAGATTCATCAACTATTTGAACATTGTACTTATCATAACATGGAGTATAATTACTAAGCAAAGAAATATCTCCTTGCTTATTGTATGTTGGTTCTTAGTGAATTATCTAAGACTGAATTTTTCCATGAAACGCTCAGAGCATGTAAAAAATTCCTTTTGGCAAAGCGACCAATGATCTTTGATGTGCTGTTGAGAGTTTGTTGAAGCATCTTTTAGAGGACTTCAAGTTGTTCTTTGCTGAAAGGATTTGTTTCTATAATAGTTAGAGACTCAGCAGAAACCATATTCCCATGATCTTCTCTTTCACTGGCTGGCTTTCATTTTGTTGGTTTGCCATGTATCTTGCAGCATGTGTCCTTTATGTGTTCACTTTTATGACAGTGGTCACTCCTTGTTTATTCTTTTGCAGCTCATCACAATTAGATGGATTTCATTGGACTGTTAATGCTGAGCTTTAAGCGGCAAGAGGGCTTTGTGTGTCTACAGTTACTTTTATCTCAACCTTCTTGATGGGCTTGTAGGAAGGCTTATCGGATGTTCGAAAGGGGTTTCAAACTCAGACTTCTTCCTCCCACATCCTCTAGGTCTAGAATAAATCATCACATCTTCCTTCGATTCCTTGTGAGAGATATCCAATCAATCAAAATAGAGGTTAAAGAGGATCTTTATCTCATTGTGTCCTTTATATGAAAATTTGGAGCCAATAAGCCATCCCTTGACTCGTATTTACGAGAATTTGACTCCAAGAAGTTGAACAAAAAGCTACCAAATTAGCCTATTTTTTGCACATACCAATTTAAAATTTTAAACTGAACTTGAACCGAAGAATAAATATCCTCTCAAGGTGGGGAGAAGACTGGGCTAATTCCCCTTTCAACAAAAGGCAAGTTTCCTGATTCTTTTATATTAGAAGTCTAATCTAACTAAAGTCTAAAGTCAAGTTGTGTCCAGTAACACTGAGAATACTGGGATCTGCTCCACTAGAAGATACTTTGGAAGAGGCTGAATATTTGCCACTCGTAGCCACAGTGGCTTGCGGCAGAGTCAGTGGTTCAAGAATTTAGATGAGGAGATTATCTTATTCATCCTCCCGATGGGTACACATGAAAAGTAAACTCTTCTTAATATGATAGCTGCCTATTTCTATTAAGGCAATACCAAAAGTAACAAGAAGCAGAACTTTTATGTTGTAAAGAAAAGAAAATAAGAAACACAAAATAGGAAGTCCTAGCAAATAACTCTTAGTTCAGGAAACCAATCAACTATCATATAATCTTCAAACTACCAGATTTGCAAAATTCCACATATAATCTCAAGATTTTTAACTTATCACATTGTTATCAAGATGAAGTCCTACTGCATGGCAAGGTTTAAAATTTTGACCCATGCCGAGGTTTTGGTCCTAGACCGGAATGATACGGTTTCGATATCGTATTGTGTCATGCCAATATAGTTTCGATATTTTTTAAATTTTAAATATAAATGTATATTAATTTTATTAATATTTGATTATTAAATATGTTTTATATGTTGAAATGTTGAATTTATATTTCAATATTTTCTCATAAGATAATGTTTATTAAATTGTTATAAAAATTATTTTTAAAAAAATAATTTTTAAAATTCAAAATTAAATTTAAATTGTAAAATCATTTCAAAGGTTAAAAATAATTATAAAATTATTTGAAAATCTTAAATTATTTTTTGGAATCTATTTGTAAAGTTTTAATTTTAAAAAATTTATTTGAAATGTTTAAGAATTATATTTCCTTTAAATTTTTAGATTATTTTAAATTTATATTTAATTTTAAAATTAAATTATTTTATAAAATTTTTAAAATTATTTAAAAATTTTGAAATAATTTTTAACATTTTATAACTATTAATAATAGTTTATTTTTTAAAAAATACATATTTAAAAAATAAAAAGTTAACTAAATGAAAAAAATCACAGTTGTAATAGCTCTCGTGGAGATCGTTGCGACACCACAACCCCTGTAGAGGATTTTAGGAATATATAAAATTTTATTAGAATTTTAAATAAATTTTTATATATTTTAATGGGATAATTTGATTAGCATTCTAGGAAATATGTTTGATTATTTATTTAGATTAGGGGTTGATTGGATTCATTAAATAATAATAATAAATAAATAAAAATTTATTAAGGTTTAAATAAAATATATATTTAATTAAATAATTTTATTAGGATTTAATTAAACCTTTAATTTAGTTAATCAAAGTTCCATTTTAATTTTAAAAACTCAATTTTTTCTCGACACACACGCAACCTCAGCATGCACCGACGCGAGGTTACGCAATCCCGTGACCCCTCCGGCTCATTCGCAGGGCTGCATGACCCCTCCAAGCGCGGCCGCTAGGGTCGTGCGACCCCTCCAAGCGCAGCCACTAGGGTCGCATGGCCACTTTGGTCGCGCAACCACTCCAGCGCGATCACCGAGGTCGCACAACCACTCGGCCCAATCGTCGGGGTCGCGTGATCCCTCCTGCAACTGGGCTTGATGTCGGGTCGTGCCAATGTCAGTCGGTGAGCGGAACGAAATGTTTCGCCCGACTCGGCACGAAATTTTAATCTCTGCTTCATGGTGCTTAAGTATAGGTAGGCTAAAAAAATATGACCTACTCCACTTGATCCAAAAAAAAACTTATCCAAACCAACACAAGAAGGTTTTTAAGGGCTAAATTTTGGATTTTTAGGTTACCAAACTCTAGGTCCAGTCGGGTGGTATTCTCATATTAAAAAAAAGCAAAAAATCCAACCCCACATGGTTTACTAAATACCATATATATTATATATCATAAATATAGTTACATCACATATCATACCAGATCACTATAGAAGTATATATTAGATAAGCTCTGGCCAAGTGCCAAAAAATTCTAAAACCCATAGTTTAACAAAAACACATGATCTCTAGCAAAAGTAACTGAGGATTGTGAAAGTGTTATACAATTGGAGAAGTATATAGCATACCAGAGACGCACCAGTCCCAACAACAAAAAGCTTAGAGCCATTCCTCTGCAAAAGACGTGAGAGCAATTCAAAGAACTATTTATGGACAAAAGTTTACTAGATCAGTCAGAATAAGTTAACCATAAACAACTAATCACGAAATGTAGGTAATTTACCACAATTGCACCAACTCTCTGCAAGAATGAGTACGTTGTTCCAGCTAAAGCAATCTGGTCAGAAAATAATTTTCATTTATGGATACAAACAAATAGATAATTTGATAGCAGTGGGATAAGACTTGGTTGTTGTTGTTGTACAAACAAGTATGATAGCAACATTTACCTGAAAGGCATTATCTGGACAGCTATAGAAGAACTTTGAAATTGGTCCAGTGTTTAACTGAAGAGGTGCTCGGAGAGAAACTGTTGGAGCAGGAAGCCACACAAGCATAAAATCTGCAACTATGGCCATTACCTAAGCAACAGTGATAATCATGCAATGAGAATAAATGATGGTACAGCTTATAAAACCAACCAGCGTAGAGCACACTGAAATGTTCAAAATAGCCAACAAATCAGATTAGCCATAAGTTAGCTAGTCATTGTGTTGATAGAAGTTTCCTAGGCAACAACTAAGCATTTTATGATTTTCATGCAGATGTTCGATAAAGGCTTTACATCCAGATTCTTAATATGACAAGATATTTATAAGGGTAGTAGACTCTTAATTGAAATATCCACGCATGCTGGAGGTTCACTACTGTTCTGGAGTGCCAATGCATAGAGTCGGTGGTAAATTGGAATTAGAGAGAGGAAAGAGATAGAAAAAGAAAAAGAAAAACCAACAGGAGAGTAAAGTTTAAAGTATTATTTCATGTCTTAGTTTCAGTCCTAAATGAAATGGTACAATTCCTGCACCGTGTTGTACTGAAACTCAATTAAATTTAGATGGATTCATGCTTGAATAGTCTTTCATTTAGTTGTTGATCCGGCGAGAATATGTAGCTATGACGTGGATAACGGATGAGAAAGGAGGTGAGGAAAATTGGGTACAATACTCATTCCGAAAACCCCGACCTCTCTGCTTTTAGCTCGTACATCCGTTATTAATCAGATGCCGACCTCATGCGGAGGGAGGCACGTTCCCTAGCACGTGTACCGAGCTCTTTCTAGCCTCAGGCAATGCACACTTAGCCCCAACTATAATCTCGATAAAATACTTGCATCACATACCGATCTTAGGGACCTCATGACTTGGTTTCAACAGCCGACCTCATGATTGGGGCCATACGCGAGGCGATCTCATGACCTGGTTCCGGTATCACATACCGACCTCGTCCCTACGCAAGCCGACCTCATGGCCTGGCCCTGGCATCCTATGCCGATCTCATAACTTGGTTCTAGCCTCACAAGCAGACCTCATGATTTGGCCTAGGCTTTACGAACCGACCTCATAATTTGGTCCTAGTATCACACCATAAGTTCAGTCATGCGCCCCAGACAGCTCGGCCATACACATGAGAGTCCGGTCCCACATTTAGTTCAACTTGACTACACGTATCAGAGAAATCGACCACTCGCTCCGATCAGCTTGGTCATACGCATGAGAGCTCAGACACAGACTTGCTTCAGTTCGGCAATTCATATAAACTCGGACAATGCCCGCACAGCCCGGCCACTCATACAGATCTGTCACATATCTTCCGACCTCAGCCATCAGGTCAGCTATCAACGGACAATTATGCTGACTCCTTCGCCAGACTTAATCAACTCATAAAAAAGGATAACTACAAAGATTGAGTTTCCAGACTTGGTCTCCGCTAATCCTAGCCGTCGAATGAAGATAATCAACACCGGTGAGCCATTAGATGTTTGGAAACTATCAGATACCAGTCCGTTGATAGCGCTGTCACGACCAATCGTAGTAGGTGAGATCCGAAGATCACGTCCCCGCTACCTCTATATAAACCCCACAGGTATGAAAGAAAACCATCTTGAATTCTCTTCACATACTACCACTTATACTACTTTTTCTGTTCCTGACTTGAGCGTCGGAGTGGCCTCGCCGGGAACCCCCGGCACCCTACTAATCCGTTCGTTCAGTGCTTGTCTTCCTCCGGTTCTTCTCGTCGACGGGTTAAAGAAGGTTGACGTGGCATCTTATTGACTGATGGCTTGGCTGTCGTCGGCATCGAGCCGGAACAGTTGTATTTACTTATAAAAATAAAATATTATAGGAATAAAATGGTCAATTGAATTAAATTTTATTATATCATACTAATACTTGATACATTTTGGCATGAGTAAAAAAGCATGCAAATATAAATTCAAATGAGTTTTACTCATGTAATTGTCTTTCACTTAGAGTTCTACTTTTTAATGAGATAGATATCAATTACAAATTGAATTTCAAATGCTCATTTTTTACTTCAACGTTAACAAAGATGAATTTATATAAGTTTTATTATTATAATTTTCATCCACTTAGTTACTTATAAAAATATAATTATAGGAACTTGAATTAGAATTTTAGAGAATAAGCAGAAATAACAAAAATCTATCTTAAGGCAGTTGTATCATGCCAACACATGCCAATGTGGGTACGCCACATTATTCATTGGCACAGTCAAAATAAGATGCACATGAGAAACTACCCATGTTATTTAGTATTGAGTTTCGATAATTTATTGAACAATATATTTCAAGTGCACCATTCGGCATGATACAAGATAATCTACTTTACTACAAAAAGAGAACATAATCAAAAGGCCCAAATTATATGATAAATTGAGGATATCAATATTTTCTGTTTGAACCAGCTTTCCAATGATTCAGACTTCAATAAGCAGAGCCAAGTATTAAGAAAATGTAAGGCCCTGGTCTAAATTTATCATCTGTTGTTTACAAGTACCAAATGAGCATGTATTTGTTTATCATAATGAAAATCTTCAAAACAAAAGGTTTCTTTTATGTTCCTAATATGTCAACTCATGCATCATTGTATATCATACTTCTCATTCCAGTACGCAACATAGAGAACATAGGCCTAAGTAGATGATTTCTAAAATAAAATATTAAATACTATCTTGTGATGTCTGGTCATAATCATATTAGTTGGACATAATAGCCATTAAGATTAAATCAGATAGATTAATTTCTATAAATAGCTAAACTATAATGTTTGTAAAATAATCAAAATTAAGAATTATAATAAATCTAGAATTTATCTTCAATTTATAGATTTTGACTCGGAAACAACCTCTTCTAAAGCAAGGTAAGACTGCATACAATAGATCCTTTCCTGAGACTCTGCATTGGCGGAAGCTTCGTGCATCGGGTTGCCTTTTTTGTATAGAATTATGACCATTATAATGATCTGAGAGTCGACAGTCTAAATACCATCAAATTTATAAGCATTGACAACTATTTCAACAAAAACAGTGAACACTACCAAAAGCCATGATTGTCGTGCTTCTAAAAGGTGATGTATATAGTTGTTATGACTTATTATAAGCCACAAAAAATAAATTATTTTAGAATTTAATTTTTTTTCATGTTATTTCTAGATGACTAGCACATCATCATCATCAAATATCTGTACCAACTATTGAGGGTCAACTGCATGATTTTTTTATCCCTCAGTCAAAATCTATGCAAGGTAACATCATTAATGGCATATCAATCAATTAAATCATTTTCTATGACATTAATTAATATTTTATTGGGTCCTATTCATTTTTGCTTCAACTTTAATTGCTTCATCTCTTCTAGGTATAAAATATACCAATATATCATCAAAATTCTCACAATTTATCAACTATTGAAGTTACACCTAATTTGCATATATTAGTATTTAGAGTAGTTCCACACTCTTAGTTTTCCCATCTCTATTGCATATACCATTACAAATGCTACGTCTTAAAAGTTTATCCCTGCAATCCAAAAAGTATAGTCGATCGTAATCATACCATAGTCATATAAAAGTTTACTTTTAGCATAAGGGTCACACAACTAACAAGACTCCAGAAGCATATATCCATTTTGGTCATCTATTTTGTATTCTAGTACAAGTGTCTCCCTTATTGGAATTTCCTCTCCATCTATCTTATATTATCCTTTCTTATAAATGAAATTTCAATTCATATATTTTCTTCAATTTCCACTTATCTTAAAGCCTTTAGTTTATAAATTGTTTCACCATTATTCAAGCTTCGAAGTTAATATAATTACACTCACATCGAAATAACATAATATTGCCAGCAAATATCAAACACTAAAGAAGTCTATTCTGAATATGATTTGTTAGTTCATCTATTAATAATGTGAAAAGATAGACTTGCAGCTTACCCTTAATGTGACCCTACAATTACAAGAAATTCACTTGTCAAACCACCAGTAACTCTAGCATTAATAATAACATTCCCTTACTAATCACCAATGTAATTACTAAATATTGCTTGCTTCTCAATAAAACCCCTAAAGAGTTATCTAAGGACCTATCTGCTGGTGTAGGCAGTGCTGGATGATTAATTCCTTATTTTGATGTGTAACAAAGAGTTATTAGACCTTGTGTAATCTAACATGTGTGTCAAACGTATAAGTACAGGAAATTTCACAATAAAATCTAAATAGGGCAGGTAGACTGAACACTTGGCAGGCAAAAGGAAATCCAAATGGGTCAAATAGACAAGACATTTGACAAACAAAAAGAAGTTCAGATCGGTCAAATAGACCGGACATTTGACAAACAAATGAATTAGCAGACAAGACGTTTGTCCGACATGGAAGGAAGGAGATCCCAATAGATTAGGAAGACCGGATACCAAGCAGGCTGGAAGTCTCGATTGGTTAAGTAGACTGAATGCTAGGCAAAAGATAAGAAATTCAAAAGAGAAGAGTGCCTCTTTATCTAGGACAAGGGTAATCTCTTGCAACCTAGGCAATTAACTTGACCAATAAACTAGCTGGTGTTCTGGAGCAACTAGCAGGATTAAGTTACCCTTTTGATACAACTATTTGTTCAGCCACAAGAACATAGTTGGTCGACTAGATGAACAGTAGTTGTTGACCAGATGACAGATCAACAAATGGCGATAAGAAAAAAATATCACACAGTTGACAAGAAGTCAACTGAGTTGTGAAGAGTTGTTTCACCACATCTTAGTTGAACAACAGATAATTTAATTCTTCATTATTCTTATTATTATTAGTGTCATATTGTTTAGAGCAGCTTGAAGGATTAAGTTGCCCTTTTGATACAACTATTTGTTCAGCCACATGAACATAGTTGGTCGACCAAATTTACTCAGCCAGCAGACTGACATAGATAGGGAAACAATTATTGATAAGATCCAACTTCAAAAGTTATCCAAGCTGATCAACTACATGAACAATAGTGATTGACCACATGATGAGTCACTAGCTAATGAAGTGGGGAGATAAACAGTCAATAGATAATGAGAAATGATATGCAGCATGAAAAAATGCAGCATGAAACCAACATGACACACTCAACTACATGACTGTGGATCTCACTACATAGATGTGGGACCCACTGCATGCAGTGTGTCATGTTGATTTCATGCTACATTTTTTCATGCTGCATATCATTGTTCATAGATAATCTAGATGAAATGGTATATGTGGCAGCAAATGAGATGATCTCTGATCAACTATATGACCAATAGTAGTTGACTAGAATGCAAATTTCGATTGCTATAAATAAGAGCCTCTATTGAACGTCCAAAGACAAAAAACAAATACAATAATTGCAAAAGGCTTACGAAAAAGGCTCTCTTTATGCTCCTTCAAGAGTGCTCCTTTAGTGGATTTTCATAGGTAGCAAAGCGCTCAGCAGCTTGATATTTCTAATTTTAGTATTATTTTCTTGAGTTGTTATTATATGACTTGTCCATTATACTTTAGCTTTCTATACCTTGTTTTAAATCATGTGTTGACCATAATTTTGTAAAGATTTCTCCACCTCTAAAATTCAAAAAGGCACAAATATAGTGGGTTTAATGAGGAGTGATTCACCTAATGAATCAATAGGCCGTGAAAAAAAAATCAAGGAGTTACTGAACCACATTAAATCTCTATGTCCATCTTTCTCTTACTCTTATTTAAACTTTAGTGCTACTCTAATTTCAAAATTATTTATTTTATTTCCACTGCAAAAAATTTTTAAAAAATATTTTTAAAATTCCTAACTTTTAATATGCGTTATTCAACCCCCCCCCCCCCCCCCCCCCCACTCACACACATTACAATTCTACACTATCATAAACTTTTTTAAAAGTCAATAAAACCAAAAGCAAATCTTTTTTTCTATATATTTTTTCCAATATTAAATATTAGATAAATTAAACAATTATAGTCCATCAAAACCTAATCCAACATGAAAATTTTGGGTTAGCCAATCTTTATATACCCCAAATGAAATTGGGTCAGATCTGGTTATTCCTAAAACCTCACCCGTAGCCAAGTCTCACATAGGGGAGTCCTAGGTTTTTTGAGGCTCATGCAAGGTATTCTCCTCCAAAGTGATTAATCATTTTGTGACTGATTGGGATCTATCTCACTTCAACAATCTAGTATCAATTATTCCCATTTTCCTTACATATATGAATCTAAAATCTAGATACCATGACTAAGAAAACCAATCATCCTAAACGAAAAGGGGGAAAAGGCCAATGCTCAATCCATAAACAGTAAATTACTGGAACAATCTATCAATGGAACTTCACCAAAATAAGCCATACCACATCACAAAAGACAAAATCCAGTTCCTTCACAAACTTCTCTCTGCGACGCTCCCACTCAGCAGCTGTCTGGGTAAGGCCAAGAGATCAGAATTAGAGGAAAACAAGATTCTTTTAGGAATAAAGATATGAATTAACAGTATAGAAATTGAAAATAAGACTGCATGGACTCTAAGACAAGACGTCATTAAAAACTTGAGCAATGTCATAAAGACTAGAAGATAAATGTGCGCTTAGTCAATCTGCAAGTGTGATCTAGATCATGACTGAACCACCTATTTTCAGTTATCTAAGAAATCATCTCGTTAAAAATTTGAATAAATGCCATAAAGGGTAAAAGAAACGTGTGCACTTTGTCAATCTGCAAGTGAAAATTTTTAGTCACCAAACACTTAAGAAAGGACACCAAAAAATACGAAGCCAAAAAGAGAATATGCAGGTATTTTTTTGTATTATTTTCTTAAATGAATATTTTCATGATATCCCTGCATAATTTACACTCTACTACAATATATATATATATATATATAATAAATAATTTCACTTCTACAATGATAATTCAAGCCAAATAAATTTACTCAAACCACCTACACAATGTCAAATCTGCATGGAAGGAATATCAACTGTGTCCTTAGATGAACCAGGCAATGATATCAGTTCTGCTGTTTGCTTAGGAAAGACGTAATGAATTGCTATTTCATTTATGGCTGCTGTTTAGATAGGCTGACAAATGACTGCACTAGTCCCTGAAACTTCCAGGAATCGCTATTTCATAATTAGTCAGAACTATGAAAATTTTCCAAAATGCCCATTTTTTAGGAATTGTAAACAATGAACCAAGAATAATCCTCCTCCAACTACAAACCTGTAAACCCTATCCCTCCCTTTACACTTCACTTCTGGATGCACCTCAAAATTAATAATAAATGAAAATTACTTTTAATGGGGGTATAAAAATGGCCCTTAAGGCCTAAACCAATACCAATTACATCCAAGAACTTTAAATTTCAAGTCATTGAACAATGAAATTTGTTCAAATTCGTATTCCAGAAATGAGCAGACATATGAAGTGATTATTGACTGTGTATATGACACATTTAATCAACATAATCATCATAGTTAGGAAAAAATAGAAAATCTATCTAGAAAAGAATTCAGGCAGCTTCATGCTCTTTAAATCAGTTAAATCAATAGTTGTTTTGTACTAACCAGAATAATTGTACATTTGTACAGATTAGTATAAAAGTAAACTCCTAGCAGGCATACTACAATGTTTGTCATGCATTGTCACAGTAAAACTCATCGGCATTCATTTCCTAAAAGTACAATCACCTGAGTGAAACAGAAGAATCTTATGAAACATTTCTCATAGTACCAATGTGATATGGAGACTTTTAATAATTAAAAGTGAATATGTTACCAATAACATGTATTTTTGTAATTTTTTTAATCATTAAGAGAATATGGAACCAGAGATGTGTAACAAGTATTTACTAAATCAAATATAAATTATACACATTTTTTTAAAAAAAAATAACTTGAGAGCTTCAGATCTAATTTTCACTATCAAATCATCCGGGGTCCTGGATCCCTTCCGAACGTTTGGACCATCCGATCGCCTGGATCCAGATAAGGGCGCTTGAAACACAAAGTTTCAGTCCCTCCTTTCCTACATTACAAGTTAGTCCAAAACAAAATATAAACAGGAAAGTGACAGTTTTGACAAACTTTCAGTCTTGACTTTAGGTTTCTAATGAAACCCTAAGTCAGACCAACACCTATTGTTCCCCTTCCCGGGAACGCGTCCTCACTCACTCCACTCGGAAGAATTTACCTTTTGCCAACTCGGTCCTCTAGACATGTTAGACTTTTACTCAGCCTCTGATCCTTGGTCCCCAGAACTTCCACCGCTAGACGTCCGGTCCTCCATACCCACCTAGATTTTTCCTAATCTGCTAAGTCTTCCTGCTCAGTCCTCCAAATCAGGACATCATTGCCCAGTCCTCCAAACCAAGTCTTTCTTATCCAGTCCTCCTGACTAGAACTTCCTTGCTTAGTTCTCCTGACCGGGACTTCCTTATCCAATCCTCCAAATCATGTCTTTCTTTGCCTAGCCGCAACTAGGACTTCTCTGTGTTACTTGTACACTTAGTTTAGCTCATTAGTCCACTTCACAGACTTAACTTGAACCCTTTGCCATTATCAAAACTGTGGTTCGATCATCTAGTACTCCTTGCATCAATAGTTAGGGCATTCAAAAGTCAAAAGATATAGTTCATCATATGTTTTAAAAGTGATATTCCACTCATCTCCTAACTAACTCTGTATCTGATACTCACTACGTAAATCGATCTTGAATAAACATTTAGTTCCTACCATCAATTTGTGCATGTTATTAAATCTAGAAGTAGAAAACCTATGATTTTATTGATGTCACAATTGTCAATGCACATTGATCTTTTTTCAATGTCAGTAATGCAATGATAGCACATGAACTCATTTTTTCTAATAAAGTCCTTTATAAGTGCTTCGATTTGCCTATTTAGTAGTTGTAATCCATGAATAAGGTCTATTGTGCTATTGTGTGTTGAATTATACAACCTAAGAGTTCACAGCGTGGATGCATGTTTCAAGGATCGCACACCTACTATCTAGAGTTCACAGTGTGCTTTGGCATACTAGGCTAAGAGTTCAGAGTAATAAATTTTATAAAATTTGTAATATTAGTAAACTAAAGGCACAAAGAACTACAAAGATATTATTTTCTTGCAGTGATAAATTAAACTACAAAATATGACAAGGCAAAGGAAGGCTAAACAAACTTTTTTTGTGGTTACGGAAAACAACTAGGATTTATGAGAAGATTGAGCTAAATGATGAAGGAAATTTGATAACAGGCTAAATTAAATAAAAGTAATTTCCAAATGAGAAATGACTTTCCTAGGGCAATGCGAGATTATTCTGTTATTGCCGAAGATTGTTGTGCAGGTGCTGGGATGATATCCACCTCGAGAGGGCTCAAATATTTTCTCACTCGGTTTAGTGTAGCGGAAGTAATTTAACTACTAAACAAAGGTTAATATGAGATCTTACAGATTAGTCGGTCTAATCTACAAAAAGCAAATTAAAGTTACAGTACTAATCTACAAAAATCAAATTAAAGTTGCAGTGTCATCTGCCTGGAGCAAACGGGCTTCGGTCCTAACTCGATCTAGGGTTGTGGACGAGTTCGTTGATGTCGTCGTTGGAGCAATGGGGACCAGCAATTGGGTGATTCGCCTCCAGCAGGTGCTTCTACAGTAAGGGAGCAGGCGACCGACCAGCTAAAGTTGAGCCCACCGGATGCTCACTGGTGGTGAAGGATGGAGGGATGAAGTCGCCTCCTGCCAGTGTCGGCAAGGGATAGCTGCGAGATTGGGTGGCAGGAGGGATGGGGAGCTCGCGTGCACCGTGGCTGTGACGGAGCGTCTGTAGACGCGGAGCTTGAGAGCTTCGACAAGAGGACCGGGACTTGAGCAGACGGTGTGGTGTCAGGTTAACCGATCTTGCGGTGTCTGCAAATCGCTGATGGATGCAGAGACGATGATAGCACGGGGAGAGCGCGTTGCTCTGTTGCGGTTCCTTTCTGTGCGGCGCAGGGACGAAGCAGCACACGAGGCGGTACACTAACACTGAGGCCATGGACGCAATCGAGACACCAGGTTTGGCGACGAAGGGATCGACTCGGCTTCAGAAGGAGTTGAGCGAAAGGAACAAAACAAAATTGAATTTCAGGATGAATAAACATTTTGTCCACGACAAACTTCAATCTGACAACATAGTTTAATAAAAAAATAAAAATATGAAATAGAGCAGTTCTTTTAAATACTATGTAATAGTCAACGGAAATCATTAAAGTTATGTTGTTAAAGCTTCAACGAGTGTGGACAGAATACTTTGTAGAAGAAGACAAAAATGGCCTCCTCCATCGGAGGACCACATTTTGGAAGAACGGCCATCAAGCAAGGGATAGAATGAAGGACCTTGGTGAAGATGCCAACGCCGCATTCAATGGCGACCTTAGCTAAGAACAGGTCGTCGGCGAGGAGCCGCTCCTTGAATCCCCCAAACTGGAGCAGCCACCGGAAGACTGGCGACTTCTCGAGCTCAAAGAACCTCCGGACGATCAACCCGGGGACCCTTCGGTTCTCAATCGCGGCGGACAAGTCCTTGGGGAGGCTCTCCAGAGTTCGATTGGCCTCCGCCAGCACGAGCAACGCCTCGGCCCGGTTCTTCTCACCCGAGTCGCCATTCTCCTCTCCATCGCCTCCTCCGCCTCCAGATCCTCCATCGCTACCACCGAATCCTCCTCCGCCGGGGCCGGACCGGACGACGATGGGACTGCGGGAAGGGGAGAGCAGGGAGAGCCGGAGGCGACGGACGGGGAGTGAGGGGGAGAGGAACAGTACGGAGAGAGGAGGGAAAAGGGATGGGCAGGAGGTGGAAGTGGAGGAAGAGAAGATGGCTATTGGGGTCTGGGCCGTGGCGCCGGTGCCGGGAGCAGCGGCGGCCATCGCGGCTGTCCGCTGTGGCTCTGGTGTTTGGGTTGGTATTTGGCCTTCGGCTTGTCTTTCTTTTTTTTTTATTGTGAGAAAAATTATAATAATTATCTAAATCGGGCCCTCGGCATGGGTTTAGCACGGATCGAAACAGGGCAGAACTCGTCTCCCGGAGCGTCGGACTTATATGGCATGCGTATTGGGCATGGATCACAACGTTTCTGGGAGCGTTGAAAGATTTTATTTTTATTATAAATTTTAGTAGTATCTAGTTATAAGATTTTAATTATGTGATTGGAAAATTTTTATTTTGATTATAAATTTTATCTTATTATAAATAACACATAATTTTAATTATACGTAAAGTTTTGTCTTAATTAAATGATCATAAAATTTAAATTTGCATAACTAATTAAAATCTTATTTTAATATACATATCATATCTTGTATATGATTATTTTGTCATGATTTGTCACCATCTTTAAGAATTGACTCAATGATGACAATGAGTTCCCCATAAATAATAATTTTTATGGTCTCAAAATATACACACCTTCAAAAATAATATCATCTATAAAAGAGGTTTGAAGTATTTAGAATACATTAAAGCATTAAGCGATATACAAGTGATGTTCAAAGCGTTCTTCAAAATATCAATAGTTGAAGGTAATAATCAATTCTTTTTTCACATTCAATTATCATATTTATTTAGTATAAAATATGATGTAAATTTTTAATAGTCGGTATTAGTTACCTTCGTCTTGATATAATTTTCAATCAAGTAAATTTTTTGAAAAACATTTTCATGCAATTTCATGATCGCGTGACCTTTTATTTTCAGATTTACATTATGAGCCCTAGGTCATTTACCTTATAAGCCCTGGGTCTGTAGAATCTATTAGAAGCTTGGGAGATTTTTTAATTTAAAGAGCTGCTTGGAAAATTTCTAAATTTGATACTTGAAAAAATTTATAAAATTTGATATTTGGAAATTTTTAAAAATTTCTAAATTTGGTATTTGAAAAAAAAATAAAATTTCTAAATTTAATGTTTAGAAATATTATCCTTCCAAAATTATGAATACTTATTTTTTTAGAATAAATTCATATATGATATATCAATTATTGTGAATTTTTCTTAATATACATATAATTTGATATTGTGCTTGCAAATTATACATGTAAATTAAGTTGAAAATTTTTTGACTCATGAAGATTCATTATTTGAATAATTAAGTTTAATAGGAATTACAACGTGACATCAAAAGACATGATCAAAGAGAGTTATTCATAGACTAGTCTTTGCTCCTACCTTGGTCTAATGCTTGAGGTACTAGTATAATTAATTATATAAACATAATAAATAGACATAAATTATATTAATTATATAAACATAATAAATTTTATCTCAGAGAGATCTTTATTATATTTATATGATTAATCAGAATAAAATATCGAATTATATTTTCTTAATTTACCCACAAGAGTAAAAGAAAAAAATTGATAGTTTTATTATAAAATTATAATAAAATCTAATTGAATTAAAAGTTTAGCAGTAAGTTTTATGTCACTAGATTTTTCTCTAAACATGATTTACATCGATAAAATATGGTATTTTTCACAATTTTTTAAAAATAAGCATATATTTAATTTATACAGCAAAATCTTTGAATTTCTCTTATATGCATTATACTATCCCCAAACTCAAGGGTGATAACTATAAAGTCTGAAAAGAAAGAATTCTCCTTCATTTGAGGTGATTGGACATTGACTATGTCATAAGGAAAGATGAACCATCTGATGAAATCAATATTTTTGATGAGATTGACCTTTATGAAAAATGGAAGTGATCTAATCGTCTCTGTATAATGTTCAGAAAGATCAAAATCTCTACTAGTATTTGTGGTTTGATTGAGAAGTATGAAAAAGCCTAGGACCTACTTAAAGTAATTGATGAGCAATTTACAACTTCAGATAAGACCCTTGCTAGCACCCTAATAATGGAGTTTTCATCATTAAGGCTCACCAGTGTGAAAGATGTGCGAGAGCACATCATGAAGATAAGGGATATAGCAGCGCAATTGAAGACACTCGAGGTGGAAATATTTGAAACTTTCCTTGTGCATTACTTCTTATGCACTCTTCCTCATCAATATGGTCCTTTCAAAATTTCCTACAATACACAAAAAGATAAGTAGTCAATCAATGAATTAATGACCATGTATATATAGGAAAAAGGAGGAAGGAGGAAGGAATATTGTTGATGGAAATGAGTGATAATATTCTTATTATTGGAATTACAATCAAAGTCCTACATTGAAAATGTTAGATTTGAGGGATGCCCTAAAGCAATCATCTTACAGTTATACTATTTATTGGATAAATAGCAATTCACTATTTAAGTGTATATTTTATGTGTGTTTAATTGAATCTTAAACTCAAATACTGAATGTCCGCAATACGATTCATAGCATGAGAGAATTTATGATTGGATCACAACTCGTGAGCATCTCTACATGTGCAATTATGAATGTATTGAAATTATCCCTAGTCGAGGAATTGATGAGCACGGACGTCATCGATTCTGTTGAGACTAGCACGTTTGAACTCCTTACAAGCAACTGATCTCACTACTGGAGACATTGGATGTTGATTGTTAAATGTGGATGTTGATTAAAGGTAACCAGTTCATTGGAATGACCTACCTTGAGACTTCATATAGTTTGATACAATTGTCAATGAAGATTTTAGTGCAGCTTAAGTGCGAGTTTCCTTTGACTTGCAGTATTCAAGTCATCTTGGTCATGGAGACTTATACTTTAACATCTTAAGCAAACATCTCCCAGGAGGTGTGGATCCGAGATGATTGGGTATAAGTCGAAGTACCCAAAGGTATTTGAATAGCCCACAGAGGATTCACCACTCCTTTAAAAGGAGATATATATCCTGCGGCCGCTTGTCAAGATTGTTACTAAAAGTCTTTGGCCAAAGCATTACATGTCAAGAGTACGGTACTCTTGGACACATGTACAAGTAATGTGAATCCACAAGACAAGAAAGCAGCTTGGGCTAGGTATGACGTAGTCAGCCTAGTGGGGACTAACACATAGACTATGTCCTGAACCAAGCGGGTATAAGACGGTGAAAGGAACGAGGCACGATTAATTGGAGCTGCTGAAGGATTTAGAAATGTTCTGGAACCAATTGTTGATTTTTTGATCAATTGGGGATCATGATGTACTACTAGGTGTCACTCATGATCGTTTTATAATTAATGGTTAATTACGGATGACCAACATAACCGGAAACCTATTGGGTCACACGCACTACAAGTTCTCTAAAGGACTTAAAACGAGCTTAAGAATTAGATTCTCAGAATGAGAGAAATAAAGTCTAGTTGGATCGGACAAAGGATAAAGTGATGGAATTCGTCTTATGAAGATGAAATAAACAAAACTGATTTTGTTCAAATCAGAGGTCATTTGGTTAGTGAATCGAATGATTTGATTTTGAATCAAATTGAACCAACATATTTTGGCTCATGATGGAAGAGATTTTGGCAGAACAGATGTTATGAGAAGTTTTGTCTTGTGAAGATGAAATAAATAACACTAATTTGGGTCAAATCGGAGTTCATTTGGTTAGTGAATCAAATAAACCAATACAAATCTGATTTGCTACAGTATGGATTTGAATCGAATCTGGTCCGGTTCAACCCATTATCAACTAGTTAATCCAACCCTAATCGTGTGATCCTATTCAGCCAATACAACACAACATAACACGTGCTGACCCAAGCACTGTAGCTTCTCACGCGGTGGGAAATCGCGATAAAGGCAGAGAGGAAAACAGGGCTTCGTGCGTGATCTTCTTCCTCACGCAGCGCCATCTGCTGTGGCTACCCCGAAACCCTAATGCTCTGTTTCTTCCTTCTCCCCGAGCGGTGGTCAACGGCTTCTGGCTTTTTCCCGAGCGACACGTGTTCATATCTTCTCCCGCGATTTCTCTTCCAACGCTGTGAGAAGAACACCAAATCGGAGGATTTGGTTTGTGGAAATCTGAAGTGATTTCCTCGTGATTGTTCTTCCGACGAGAGCAGTTCCAATCGGAATTTTTCACGCTACAACAGGTACACAGATCAACAATGGTATCAGAGCAAAATGTTAGATATTTACCTGTTCTGTTTGGCCGTCGGAAGAACAGCACAGAGGCGTTGTTTGTTTTTTTTCCTTTCTGTTCTTCGTGCTTCCAGTCTGCGTGAACCTCAATATGTTTGGGTTCTGACGCGGGAGGCTTCGCCTTCGGGGAGGCTAGTGTCGGCGGGGCTGGCGCCGGCGGAGCTGGCGCCGGCAAAGGGCTGGCGCTGGAGAAGTTGAAAGGGGCGGCGGCAGTGTTTCGTGCAAAGAAAAAAAAAGGGCACGGTTTTTTTTGGAAGTCACGTTTAAAGATCAGATTTGATCTTTATTATTAAAAAAAACCAAAACTTGGGCCACGGAAATGTGAAGCCCAATTGATTGGGCTTAAAATATGATATATAAAAGTCCAATTAATTTAATTTGATTGGGCATTTAATTTGATTGTGTTCTGATTAAAAGCCCAGCCCAATTCAAATAAAAAAAAAATTTGGGCAAAATAGGGAGCTGTGGAGATTTGATGCCTTGATCTCCTGGTTTCAAACAGAGAAACAAACCGACAGCCCACAACCCTAATATATAAATAAATCTGTTTCATTTATTTATATCATCTGATTAATTGGATTTGATTAAATGAAACTATTTCATTTATTTATATCATCTGATTAATTGAATTTGATTGATCTGATTGATTAGATTTGATTAGAAAAATGAATCTGTTTTATTTATTTATTAATCTGATTAATTAAATTAGATTAGAAAAATGAATTTGTTTCATTTATCTATTAATCTGATTAATTAGATTAGATTAGAAATATGAATCTGTTTCATATATCTAATAATCTGATCAATTAGATCTGATTACAGTTGACATTGGTCAACCATACTCATAATTGAGAAGTTGTTTAAACGACTTAAACTTGAGAAACAACTCAATAGGCTTAGTCAACATGGTTGGAGATGAGAATATTAAAAATAATGCATGGTGTTCAAGTGCCTGGGGTGCTTAGAGCCAAATGATATTTTTAGTTCTCATGGAACACTGCCATGATGAGTCTTCAAGGTGGCAATTGACTGATTAAAAGGATCAGTTAACAAAGCCCCTATAAATCAAGAAGATTTGTTATTCTTGATTTATTGTGTTAGATCTATGCTTGTATAAATTGAATTAAGCTGGTATATGTACTGGTTGGTCAGTTTTGTACTGACTTCATTAATTTCAATTTTTCGAGATGGCACAGACGATTACTACTATGACTCGACGTGAAGTGATGCGTTATAAGCTGAGGGAAATTATTTAGTTGATAGATTATGATCCAGCTTATGGAGTTAGTGAACACATGGGGAGGTTGAAGTATTTTTCTTATCATTCATTCCTAATTTCTGTACTTCCAGGGGTGGACCTGAGCCTGTGGGGTCTTGTAAAACCCGACACATTGCCTTGCTTCAATACCTGGTGGATCTCCTCGCTTGGAGATAGGCACTGTTTCTGCTTCTGTAGATGGTTCTGCTTCTGTACATGCTTCTGTACTCCTGGCTACAAATGCATCGTGCCATTTCCATATCCAAATTCAATTTATTTTAATTTGTCTACCATATTTAGGTTGAGATTGTGTTGGGTCATGTTGAACTGTGTGGGAAAGAGATTGTGTTGGACTTGAAAGTCGTGGGTTGGCCAGTTTCTGAAACTTACTTTGGCACTATCGCATGCCAATTTCCTTTGCAATTTCAATTGGTTTCAAATGTTTGGTGTCATGTCTATTGTATGATATCTTAGTTGGAATGTTGGCTGCTACTACCTGCATTTCAATGGACCTTTCCAGAGCCTTAGTTTCTATGTTAACCTTTAGATTCAGATTCTGAACATTTGTGACTTCTGATATCAGACCCTGTGGTGTGCCAATGATAACTTGTTTCCCTGTGTGTTCAGTTTGATTCTTCTCTCTGGGATGTTGTTTCCCTTTCATTTGGGGTGTCTCCTGCTCTCACTAGTTCTGCACTGTTTGTTAGTCTGAATGGTTGGCTTAGCGACGTTGTCTGCTTGCAATGGTTTATTAGAATGGTTACAAATGGGTGCACAACCCCAGCAGGTTCTTGCTGACTCAGATATAGTTTCTAGCAGTTGTTTTGGACTTCCATTGGATACTGGGGGTTGCACAACATTCAGTTGATGTGTAGGGCAATGTTTGCCATGATGCCCTAGTTGACCACATAGATTACATAGTTTTAATGGTTTCTCAAACCTCAATTCCAGCTCCAACTCTTGTTTGTAAGAGTGACTGGTACACAGGATGGTAGGGACTAAAACTCTAGCATAGCTAATTCATTCCTTGTTTTGCGTGATCTTACCAATGGCCACCTGTTGTCTTCCACTGCCGAGCTCCTCCTACTCGATCGACGGACGTCCGAACCGTCATGTGGGGCTGCGTCCTCGGCGTCCAACACATTTCTTCTCCCAATACTTCTTTCGGTCTTACTGACTCTCACGGCGCCCGCCACGCCCTGGTGCCTAGCAGCTGCCGAGTCGGCAGTCGCCCTACGCCCCCAGCCCGACACTAGCCGACTCTTCTTACTGCAAAATATCTTCGTGCGAGGCTAACTCATGGCACAGCCGACTCTCACGGCGCCTCACACCCTGCTCGACCAACACGCAAGTGTCTAGTTCTACCGGCAGTGCTCGAATCCATGATACACCCCCTCCCTCATGCCTTGCTCGGCCAACGCCGACAGTTATCTACAGCCATCACCCGACTCTACGTACTTCTACCACACTGCTCCACCTATCCTTGCTTCCAACTCCATGTGCCACTTACCCATTTCTAGAGGCAGCCTTGTTGCGATGGCGAGATCTGATTGGGCGAATGCAGGGAGGGACACCCGAGCAGTCAGCATGAGTGAGGGAACTCCTTGACAACGTGGAAGCACTAAGGGAAGAGAGAGAAGCAATGCTTGAGAAGCACTCCCATCTGCATGCCCGACTCCATGTCGACTTGCCGACCTTACCATTGCATGGCAGTCGAGACCAACCTGTGCACACTGCAAGTCGGCCGCCGACCTGCACGCGCCACGCCTATGGTTGTGAACGCTGCCACGTCCACCGACTCCCCTGCTCGCAACACTCCTTGTTTTCCTTCTGTGCACTGCCTTCCGTCGTGCCAGCGGTGTCGCGCGCCCTAGCCCGACACACCGCAGGACAAAGGCTCCCGACTCCAACTCACTGCCGACTGCTGCACGTAGCCGACTTCACTCGCTAAGATAGAACTCGACCACCACCAGTTGTCGAAGCCGAGTCGCCGCCCATCATGGCCGACTCCCCACCAAGCCGAGTCGCCGCCCATCATGGCCGACTCTCCACCAAGCCGAGTCGTCGCCTATCATGGTTGACTCTCTACCGGTCCGAGTCCAACTCCTCCTTAGTCCGACTCTGACTCCTCCACAGTCGGCCAAGCTCCATACCGACTCCTCAAGTCAATCAATGTCATATCGACTCCTCAAGTCACTCTACTCCATACCGACTCCTCGAGTCAGTTAGCTCCATACCAACTACTTGAGTCAATTATCTCTACCGTGCCCTGCGTCTCTCGAAGTCCTGTCTCTCTGTCTCTCTTAGTCTTATCATTAAATAGTTGTCACCTCAGACATAAACCCCGCCGCACATACCGGGCTGACTCGGGTTCACTCGCACTTTAATCTAGTCAGTTAGACTCACGCTTCCTTCGACTAGACTAGCGGGGAGGTTTATGTTCCGGTGAGTATTCTAGAGGACCCAGACTTGGCTCGAGTCTGATCCGGGTCTCACCCATGGGTTCGGTCGGCTCCCGTCATGATCTATCCCTAAAGGCTGAAAGAAGTCAAGTTATCCATTCGGCCACGCCTCCGCCGAATCGCCCATTCGGCCACATGGGTGTTATAGCCCCCATCTAGGATTCGGCACAGCTCAGCCTCCATTCAGCTCGGTACAGCTCAGTTCTCCCAGTCAGCTCGGCACAGTTCAGTTATGCCCAGTCGGCTCGGCACAGTTCAGTTCTGCCCAGTCGGCTCGGCACAGTTCAGTTCTGCCCAGTCGGTACGGCACAGTTCAACTCTCCCATTCAACTCGGCAGCCCAGCCCTGATCCTTCAAATCGGCAGCTCAGCCCTGCCACTCAACAGCTCAGCCCTGCTCCGTCAATGCGGCAGCTCAGCCCTGCCACTCAGCAGCTCAGCCCTGCTCCGTCCATTCGGCAGTTCAGCTTTGCCACACAGCAGCTCGGCTCTGCTCATCGGCCACAGCAGCTCAGCTCTGCCCATTCGGCCACGGCAGCTCAGCTGTAACACTCGGTCTAGTCAGTTGACTGGTCCACTCCTTCGACTAGACTAGTGGGGAGGCTTATGTTCCGGGGATAAACCGAGGGGCTAACCCTGGTCAGACCTGAGGTCCCTTCGTAGGGGACCCCACCCATTAGCAGGATCCTGCCGAGTCCGGTCGAGTCCGACCGAGTCCTGCCGAGTCCGGCAAGCACCTCGCCGAATCCTTCCATTCGGTCGAACCCATCGCCGAATCCTCATTCGACCGTAGCCTTAGCCGAATCCCCACTCGGCCACTCCCATCGCCGAATCCCCATTCGGTCGTAGCCTTAGCCGAATCCCCACTCGGCCACACCCATCGCCGAATCCCCATTCGGCCGTAGCATTAGCCGAATACCCATTCGGCCCTATCCCTAAGCCGAGTCCCTCATTCGGCCACAGCCTCCGCCGAATCCTCATTCGGCCACAGCCTCCGTCGAATCCTCATTCGGCCCTAGCCTTAGTCGAATCCTCATTCGGCCCTAGCCTTGCCAGATCACTCCGCAACACTCTGGCCCACCTCATCATGATCTCTGACAAAGCCATGCCCCATTTAATTAATGTCGCCTGTGCACAAATGCGGACGAAGTGATATTTTTACAGCGATGGGACAGGGAACTCGATTGTTCCTACCACCTCATTAATCATGATGAGATTGTTCATAAATGATGACGTGACGGGTACGCTCATCTTCTCCTTAAAAGACCACTCCTGCGGCAGGTAAAGGCCCCCCCGAACTCTCTCAACTTTTACACGCTCAAGTTTCACTGTTCATCTTCTTCTTCTCCGTTTTCTCCACTGACTTGAGCGTCGGAGTGGTCGCGCCGGAGCCACCTCCGGCCGTCCTACTGACGTTCTCTCTGTTCGCAGGTCCGGAGGTCCTCAGAGTTCTCCCAGCTCTCTTCTTCTCCTCCCCTCCTTCTTCCGTTCCAGCCCCCGGCGAGGAAGGTCCGGCGACGTGTCCAGACGCACTTCTCAACCGGAACAATGAGAAAGTTTCATGAATCGTTATATGAGTATCATAAATTTTTTTCATATGACTATTGGTATGAATAATCCTTAGACCTGAAGTCACTACGGTTCCCTACATAAGGAGTTATGTACTTTGGTATCGTTAAACATCATTCATAACAGGGTGGACTATAAAGGCGATCACTAGGTATGTAACAAATTATGCGGAAAGATGTGAGTGATGTAGATGGAATCTTGATAACATGCATTTGATTAGTTTATTTTGGCCATAATACTTAATGTTTTGGTTATCTCATTATGTAACTATTGAATATTAACACATATTATGAGTAAGAACTTATTTTGGAGTATATTGCTTATTCCTATAAATTTTGGATTGAAACGAACATTTTCCATGTATTTTTGTAGGAGACCTAAAGGGTCATGACATTAGATCAAGCTCAAGTGAAGCAAGTTCAAGTGAAGTGAAGCTTGCCCAACCCAAATTCGGATTCCTCCCATCTCATCCTATTTCGGATTCAGGTTTGGGCTCACAAAGGATCCAATATGACCACAACCCACTAAGGAAGCTAGAGAAGGAAGCAAGAGGGGTTTATTAGGGCATTCTTTCCTTTGGAGAAACCTTAGCCTCCACCCATCCTCTCCATCTTCTCACCGCCACCTTTATTCTTCACCACGCCCTTCATCCGCCACCACCATCGAAACGAAGGCAAGGGGATTCCCTCTTCAATCCGGCCACCTTCCATCGATCGAGGAGTCAAGGGATACCTTCTCCATCACGCCATCTCATCCACCCGCATCTACGTGGAGTGCCGAAGTTGGGGATTCCTTCCTTCGCCGCGCCATTCGTGGAGTTCGCTTTGCTTCGCATCCACCTTCATAGGGAGAATCATTATATTAACTATACTTCCATTTCTGAGCTTAGATTGAATATGCACTCTACATGTTTGTTAAAATTCCTCTTACATTTTGGATGTTGATGTTTCTTAGCTTTCTCTTGTTGTTGTTCATGCACTACTTTAATTTGTTGATGCATATTGTTCTATGCATTCATTTCATTTTAGCAATTATGTTTACTCAGTTTAGTGTTCTTTCTATTGTTAGATGATTTAGAACTTAAAATAACCTTCCCATCCAATACAAAATGAAAACCCGAATCCGGCTACAATAACCACTAGAATTACCGCACACCATCTTCAATCGTTGGGAGATAACTCGAGTCACCCTATACTACTTTAGTTAGGGGGTTCGATCTTATTTAAGTTGGTGTTCTCATTTAGACGACAATCTGAGCTTGACATTAGATCTATCCCTCCCATATAATGGGAATGATATCTTGCGGCCTCTTGATAGAGTAGGACCACGAAATGCATGATCATGCTCAAATGAGTCATTATGAGATATTGAGCTTATTTGCTTAAGTGAGTCTATTTGGGAATCAAGAAGCATAAAGATTGATAAAAGGATGATACAGTCTATGCCTCATCGATGTATCTAGATATCGAGGATAGAAGGACATGGTCATACATTATCATAGTCATAAATGTTATGTTGGATTTCGACATTCTTGTCACTTGGGTAGCAATGATACATTATTAGATGCCACTCATTGCTTATGATTTTAAAATAAATTTTAGAGATATTGTCAATGTTACAAGAACCTATTGGGTATTTGGAGATGAGTTTATTTTAGTTTGATTAAAGGAACAATTAAGCTTATTGGATGGCCTAGACTTGAGTTAGACTCAAGTTGGTTAAATTTGAGTTAAACTTAAATTAAACTAAGTTCATGAGTGAATTTTGATTCATCATGCATGATTAATGTGGATTAATCATACATTGAAGAAGAGGAAGTTATCATGCATGGAAGTTATCATGCATGATTAATAGGATTAATCATGCATTGATAAAAGAATACCAAAAGTCTAAAAACTTTTGGTATTCTTGGCATGAGTATAAAAGAATGCTCCTTCCAAAAATTCACAAGTTTTTCATCTTCTTGCCATCCTATTCTTGCTTGGCCGAGACTCTCAAGTTGGTTGCTAGCACAACCACAATTTTCTCAAAAGATGGAAGAATATTAGTGTGGATACGCATAGAGGCACGTACACTTAAGTGTGTAAGAGATTGGATATACAGTTAGGAAGTATACTGAAAAGACTAGCTCT
>NC_133862.1:16273421-16274929 GCF_044706935.1 Curcuma longa | reverse complement strand
AATTCCTTGGAAATCCAAGATTTAGTAGTCTAAATAAATGATGCATTGAGTTTTTATTAACAAGAGATATGTATGATTTTCTTTGTCACTAGGTTAGTATTCAAGGATGGCTTTATTGTAGAAGGTAGATGTAAATCGTTCTAGAGTTTTTTCACAATTTCTCAACTTGTAGTTTGAAGGGAACATTCTCTTCCTCGTGCCTTTTCAATTGAGTTGAATGGAGGAAGAGGTGGTCTCCCCCTTTGAGTTTTTTACCTCTATAAGAAGTGATCAAACCTTTTCCTTGGATCTAGTCAAGGCATTACTTAAGCATGTGATTGTTTGATACAACATATTTACCTTAGAGTCACAACTCTTTTGAGTTTATAAATAGATCATCTATCTTCTAACAAGTCCTCTGCGTTTGAGTTTAACTCATATTCCTCACTCTTGTTTAATGTCATGAAAATGATAATCCCAGTCAGTCTCATGGACTCAATCCCTGGGGGTGCCGGCCGGTTCCATGGAAGTTTCCCACCGACCATCAGGGTAAATCGGGAAGTGTATATGACGACCAATCCATATTCCTCACTCTTGTTTAATGCCATGAAAAAAATGATAAATCTCAGTCAGTCTCATCAACTCAATCTTTGGGAGTGGCCGGCCCGGTCCCACGGAAGTTTCCCACCGACCACCAGGGTAAATCGGGAAGCGCATACGACGGCCAATCCAGATGCTCAGCATCCTTTGTTTAATGCCATGAAGCTCATGTGTCTGGTGGTCAAATTCAGCTCCTCTTTATCTACCTCTTCTAAAGATGACTTGTTACACATTTCTTTCAATTCTTTCCTTAGTTGAGGGCACTTCAACTTGTAGTTTCTTTTCTTGTTGCATTCATAGCAAGTGATGTTTGATTTTGAAGATTGTGTGCCTTTGGTTTATGATGTTTGTTTGCTTTTTTAAAAATCTTGTTCACATCTTTCTTGCAAAATTACTATTTCTTCTCGTGAATTTTCTTGCAATATTGGCTAGTTTTGTGTTTTGGTTCTCCTCATTTTCATCCTTATCATCAATTTTAGGATCTAATTCAGACTTTGTCTCCTTTTTTTCTTGCTTCTTGCTTTTATACCCTTCTCTAGTTTGATTAAAGATAAATGTTGAGATACTTTGTAAGTATCTACTTTAGATGCTCATAAAGTAGATCGAGAAAAAGCTTTGAGTGTGTACCTGATCAAATCATGGTTCTTGATATGTTCTCTGATGGCATGTTGAATATTTAATATTTATTTAAAATATTCATGAAGCTAACTTACTGATTATCATATTTGATCCGATGGAATATCCATATATATCTCTAAAACGGTATGATATTGTCCACTTTGGTCCAACGCCCTCATGGTTTTATTTTTGGATTTTACCCAAAAGGTCTCATACCAATATAGATCTTTCCATCTTATAACACCAAGATATTTTCCATGTATTTTCAATATAAGATTTTGATTATATTCCAATAATCTACCTCTCAAACA
>NC_133862.1:16265184-16273321 GCF_044706935.1 Curcuma longa | reverse complement strand
TCCAAGAGAGAAAAGGAAAAAGGACTTATCAATATGTGCGAATCTTACTTGAATTGGGATCTACTCGTCGGCAGTGGATGGAAGCGGCGGAGTAGCCCCTGAAAGATGGATGTGACAGCTAATTCCCCTTCAAATCATGGTTATGGCGCCTCCTTGTCGTCCTCTGACGACCCTCCCTAAAAAAGTTCTAAAAAGTTATTTAAATAGGCTTCCAAGGGAGACATGGGCGTGCCTCGTGGCACGACCAAAAAGTTTGGAGCGACATGGCCGTGTCTCATGGCACGGTCGAGAAGTTCGGAGCGAAATTTCTGCTGGCACAGTCGTGTTTCGTGGAAAGACATGGTCGTATTTTACGGAACGGTCGAAAAACTCGGCGCGAACTCCCCTCTAGCACGATCTGAAGAAGCTGTTGACCTGAAAGGGAAGCACGACCCTGCACAATTGTGGCTCTGTTTCTACGACACGGTCGTGCCTTGTAGGCATGGCCTGGATAAGGAACTTCTCTGTATGGAAGGCACGGCCTCGTCTTGGCTTGTGTTGTTCTTCCTTCAATTCGCCTTGTTTCACACCGATTTCCATCCTACAAATGCAAAAGTACGAGAGCAGTCCTCCAAACTAAGAAATAGAGAAAATGTGCATAGTGCATGAATAAAGGATACGATAAACATAAAGTATAAAAATGAAAATGTATAAAGATATCCAATAAAAGTAGTAAAAATATATATATACCCTATACACTTAGACAGCAGTTTTCGAACACGATCTTATCTAATAAGATTATGTCAAACCTAAATATTAAGATTTGGTTTCCTCTTTATATAATAGCTAGCACTACAACGTGGGTTATGGAAGATTCTCCAATCGTGCTCGTGAGACGGGCGGCGGCTATGCTTGTGTGGATACTATAGAGACGTGAACATATTGATCGTGCTCAGATCAATTTCATCCTCTAGATTCGCAAAGGTTTACACACCAAGAGATAATTTTCTATACAAACGACTAATTAGAATTTGCCTAGATCTCTAATGGATTCCTCTTCCGATGTGTTTTATATTAATTTTTGCATCAAAACCCAACAATTATATTTTTCTAGACTTTCTAACATATGATACAAAATTATTGAATATTTTAACACTTCTCCGCAATTTGGTGAATAGAAATTGTCACTTTCAACTAAGGTATTATGCTTTGAAAGCGCCAGATTAGATTTTTCTTATTTGTCTGTCTATTTACCTATTTGTTTATCTGCCTATTTAATCTATCTGTCTGTTTGGTATTATTTGATTTGTCCATTTCAAGTTTATCAATTTGATTTTTGATTTATAGATTTTGATATTGAGTTCTAGTTTCAGGTTTTGGAAGGGTAAGGGTAAGGGTAGATTCAAACCAAGCTGGATTTAGCCTAATTTAATTTGTTGGATGGGTGGTAGGTGAGTGTGTGACTTGCAGTTTCCTCTTCCTTTCTTTGCTGTCGATGCTTTTTCTTGGTAAAATCCATGGGAAGATTCCTACTTGAGCATGCTTTTTAGGTCATAAGTTAGAGGGTTAATCCAAAAATACTCTATATCAAACACATCCTTTGCTGATATCCTTTGAGATGGATCGAAGGTTTCAAGGTTAATGGTGCCTTTATTAGTTGGATCATCATTTCTTGTAATTTGAAGTGCATCAGAATTTGTTAAATTTGTATTTGTGGCACAAAGTAGAACAACAAATATTTTTCAAAATATTGGGAGAGAAAATCTTTAAATGAATTTGTTTACTGAAATCATAGATAGAACCTCTTACTTGGCAAGTGCAGAAACTCTCCCCATTTTCATTTTACACTAAAAGAGAAAATACATAGTTAGGATGTTGTAGAAAAATCTAGTTTTATTCTTGTGACTTTTTATTTATATATATATAATTACTAACAAAATATTAGTAGATGTTTCGTGGTGGAAAAGAAATGATTCAGAAGATGCTAGTCGCACGATAGGTAAGTGACTCTATAAAATATAGTAAACATAGTTATTCTGGAGGTAACGACAGTCGAGATCAAGAGGTTAGGGAAAAAATAATTAAGCGAGGTACAATACTTAAAGGTGGAAGCAACAATGATAGACATTTAGAATTTAGAAAAAAAAGTTTAAATTTTATAGAAACACAAATTTGAATTTAACATATTGAGATTTTAACCCTTATATATATTGATTACATATTTATTCTTTCTAATATTTTTTAAAATGAAATTATCTAAAAACTAAATAAACTTTTTTAAAATAGTGAAGAACTCTATACTATCATATTTAAAGTAATGAGTCTTCTATTAATTACTTTCTCATCGTCATAAATTAATAATGGCATACCTTACAAACGTACTTATAACTCTTTCTAGAAACCAACATCTAAATATGTTGCTCCTCTTAAGTAGAGTTGTTAGACCGATCAATTATGACAGAGTAGATCGGTTCGTAAAAAAATCATCTAACAAGACAAGGTGAGATGATCTGTCATTTTGACGGATTAAAATTTTTTTAATTTAATCTAAGTCAAGATGAATTGTGGATTAGATGGTCTCACCCACACAAAAAAGTAAACATATAAAAAATTTCTAATTTGATTATTTCATTAATAAAATTCTACTTGAAAGGTTTTGAGTTTTTTTTTTTTTTTTCTCAATCCATATACTAGTCAGTCTCACTAGCAATCCGATAGATCAAATCAATACGATAGATCGAATCTAAATTGATGCCACTACTTAGATTAACATAATATCTCATATTCACTAATTAAATTATCAAATAGGTTTTCATAATAATTTTTCATTTGTTGTTTGTTTAATTTATTTTGTTACGTTGAAATGAAAATTTTTGAAAGTTTGCTATGGGTGTAAAGTTGTGAGTTTACTTTAATGATCGGTAAAAAAAATTTTATGAAAAATTTAGAAAGTTTGCTATGGGCCATAGAGTTATGAGTCTATTGATCATGGAATTATTAGGATGACGAATTTAATCTTTAGTATTACTAAAGTGAGTTTAATGATGGATAAAATTTTTTTTATGAAATTAAATCAATCATTAATGGGATTCTAATAACCGAATACTTAAATCATTAAAAAAAAGTTTTTCATATCAAGTCACGTGTTTTCATTAACTGAATTTCAGTTTGTTGTTTGTTTGATTTATTTTCGTAACAGTTCGCCTCTATTTGATCTGCCGACGAACCAGTACGCTTCTTCTGTGCCCTACTCCTCTTTGCCCTCTCTCTCCCGACCATGGAGAACTACCAATCCTCTTCCAAGGGCGACGAAGCCGACGACCAGCGCTGGGGCTCACCTCTCAATCGCATTCCTTCGCCTCGATTCCCGGAAACCGTCCCGCGGCCGCCTGTCGGCCCCCTCTCCCCTCCGCAATCAGTCGACGCGGAAGCATCCGGACCTAATCCCGACATCGTCCATTCTTCGACCCTCCAGACCCCCCTGCACTCTGTTGCCTTGGCCGTCGCAGACGAACTGCCTCCCTCCTCCACCTCCTCCTCCGATGACGATAACGGTTCTGCTCGGAAAAAGCAGAGATCTTTGTCCTCCTTCGTGTCTCCCTCTCCGGCCTCCGCTCCTTCCACCGCCTCCCCGCACCCGCCGCCGCCTTCCGGGACCTCCGTGGCGAAGAAACCTAAGAAGAAGGGCAACAACGTGTGGACGAAATCCACGTCGCGAAAGGGCAAGAAGAAGGGGAAATCTGGCAGTAATCACCACGGTGCTGCGGCCGAGGAAACTGTCGTGATGACCCCGATGCCCCGGTTTACCGACAGGACTGATGACACTCCCGACGCTGCGATCTGCCTCTCGAGGGTGTACAAAGCGGAGAAGGTGGAGCTTAGCGAGGATCGGTTGGCGGCAGGCAGCATAAAGGGGTACCGCATGGTGAGGGCTACAAGGGGCGTGCAGGAGGGGGCCTGGTACTTCGAGATTAAAGTCGTTAGGCTTGGCGAGACCGGGCACACTAGACTTGGGTGGACGACGGATAAAGGGGACCTGCAAGCTCCTGTGGGTTACGACGGGAATAGCTTTGGGTACAGGGACATAGATGGCTGTAAGATACACAAGGCCCTGCGGGAGAAGTATGGAGATGAGCAATATTGTGAAGGGGATGTAATTGGGTTCTATATTAATCTTCCGGATGGAGCTTCCTATGCACCAAAGCCACCTCATTTGATCTGGTACAAGGGGCAAAGGTACTTCTACTCTGCTGATGGGAAAGATGACCCTCCCAAAGTTGTGCCAGGTTAGCTCTTCTCTTAAAACTATGCTGTTTTATTGCTGAAAGTTTAGCTTTTAGTTTCTTGCATTCACTTTTCTATATTGGTTACCTACTTTGAATAGAAGATTAGCTAGAAGTGTTTCAATTGACTCTATCTTAGAAAAACCGTAGGCATGTTTGTTTTCTTCAGCCTAGTATTGTGACTTGTTTTTTCATTGGTTCCCACTAGTTCAAGTACATTATATTCTAGCTTTGTTCTTGAACTTGTCATTGAGTCGCATAAATGATTCCTGTTGAAGTGCTCCTCACTAAACTAAAGTTGTTTTTTTTTCTCTCTTTTGTTTTTCCAGCTTCATGTACTCTTCAGAAAATTAGTGCTGCACTCTGAGTTCAATTATGGTTTCAGCTATTTCATTTATTCACATTCTTCCCGTTAATATCTTCTTATCAGTTCTGCTTATTTGACTTCATATGAACTTTATGCAAATGATAAAATTTGCACTAAGTGGTTGGATGAACTGGTTTTTTTTCATGAAAAGCTGTGGTAGAAATGTTGTTCAGATTCCTTGTTCTTTAATGATTTATAGAGAAAAATTACCATGTGCTTGATGCGTTGTTATCTCGAGCCTCTTGCTTTATTCATTCTTTTCTATTGCAATTTTTACTGGAAATTAGCAGTATGGTTAGTTCAATTATATTGACTTTCTTTGTTTTAAGTTACGATATGTTTTAAAAGATGGAAGAGACTATTTTTCCACATTCAATCCTCTGGGAAGAGCTTATACTTAAGTTTTTTGATTATAAATCATTGATCCTATGGTGAGAAGGCCTAGTTTTCTTCTTGGTTAAGTTTTGCTGGTAGTTACTCTTTTGTGATTTCATATAGCAAATCTTCTATAGCAATACTCTAAACATTTTTCAATTGAATGATGCATCATATTCATAAGAAATTATACATTTTTAGGAGCATTCACTCGAGATTTTTGTTTGTGTTTATTTACTTGAAAAGTAACATAAAGTGAAACCACATATTTAGGTTGTTTTACTTTGTATGGGTTATTCTATCAGCTCTTTGGTTTAGGATTATTTTAATCTGTACAGAAGAGCACTAAATATAGTTAGCACGCAGGTTCCTGAGGAATGTGTTGAGGGAAATGGTTTCTGATATGTAGCAAAACTGTGAGAAAGAGTGTGCAAACAGGATTAGAATCTTATTGCTTCTAATGTTGAAGATTATACTGTTATGCACTTAGAGCTAATAGTTGATGTAAACCTATAGTTTTAGGGAAATTGATTTTCAGATATGTTTGTTTCATCTTTTACGCTGGATGTCGGCACGCCGGCACTGACCGGCAAGCGCCCGGTGATCGTGTGGATTCACGGCGGCAGCAACCGCGCCGGATCGGCGGGCGACATGGCGCTGTCGTCGATCGGTAAGCGCGGCGTGGTCGTGGTCGCGGTGCAGTATGGCCGCGGTATCTTCGGTTTCCTGCCCCACCGGTCGCTGGCCGCCGAAGCCAGCGGGGCCAGCGGCAATTACGGGCTGATGGACCTTTTGAGGCATTGTATGGTAGACCTTGTCGATCTCCTATATTGTGAGAGGAGGTTGGCAAGCAATAGATGTTGAGTCCGCAGAGTATTTCGCAGGATGCTGAGCTTATGCGTATTATCAGACGACGTATGTCTGAGGTTTAGGATCGATAGAAGAGTTATGAGGATCAGAGACGTCAGCTACTAGAGTTCTCTGTAGGAGATCATGTATTCTTATGTGTATCACCCACGAAAGGAGTGAAGAGGTTTAGGTTGAGAGGGAAGTTGGCTCCACGATATATCGGACTGTTTGAGATATTGGAGTGGATTGGCGAGGTTGCATATCGCTTGGCATTACCGCCGACACTTGCAGGTGTTCATAGCGTATTTCATGTTTCTATGCTGCAGAAATGCATACCTTATCCTTCGCATGTTCTGAGAGAAGTACCTGTTCCTCTCCAGCCAGATGCGTCTTATGAGGAGATTCCAATTTAGATTCTTGGCCTAAAGGAGCGACAGTTGCGGAACAAAATCATTCGACTTGTAAAAGTCAGATGGCAGCATCATACGGATGAGGAGACTACTTGGGAGCTAGAGGATTTTATCCGGGCTCGATACCCTTATCTATTTACTTAAGGTATGATTTGATTATTATAGTATTTCTGTACTATAATATGAAGATAATAAATTTGAAGACTAAATTTTTATTAGTAGGGGTGAATGTAAAATACTAAAAATTATAGGTGATTATTTGCAAACAAATTACCCTAATTATTGGAGTTTAAGGGAGGATTAAGGAAGTTAATTAAGAGGGTAATTAAATTAATCCTAAAAAATCAATTTGGTTTAATTAAAAACCTAATTCATTTGATAATGAATTAGGGTTACTGGATGGGTTAAAGGGTTAATGGGTTATTGGATCTTCAACACCCAACCATTTAAGGCAAAGTTAAAACCTGACACTGTTCATTCCCTAATCGCGAGTCTTCCTCTATTTTCCCTGATCCGACGCCGCCGTTTCTTCGTGCTCTCCGACGGGCAAGTGCAGCTGTCCGGAGCTGGAGGCGAGGCCGAGGAGTCGCTGACGACTTGAGGGTGGATCGGTTGGGGTTTCATTTTCGCCAGGATTGGAAGAAGTCAGCGGCGGTGGTTCAAGCGGCGAATAGGAGAAGGAAAACGATCGGTAAGGGAAGATTGATTTAGGTTTTGGTTGTGCTTGATTCTTGAGTTGAATTTCATTGAATTGCTGTGAATCTCTTTAGGTTTTAATCGGTTTCCTCTCCCTACTGTTTGTTGTTGTAATCTGATCAGATTTGGGTTTCTTGGGTTTTGATCGCAAGGAGGAGGAACCGAAGCTTATGCTAGGGCACGATTTGGAGCTGATCTAGAGGTGAGTCTTGTCTTGAATTCGATTCTTGCTTTATGTGTTTATGGATCGGATGTTGGGTTGTGGATGATTTTGGCCCTGTTAAGTGGATTACTGTTTGATTGATGAATCTGGCTCAGATCAGCTGATTTCTCTAGATTGGCAGAGAAGAGGGGAGCTAGGGCTTGATCAGTATTGATCTTGGAGGTAAGATCTTGGATCTAAGTTGGTTTAATTTTTGATTAGTTGTTGATTAGTGTTTAAATCTTGTTTACTGTTAGATAGGGATGTAATAGGATGAATTATCTACTGTTGGATTGGTTGTTGGTTGGGTTTGACCTATATTAAGGATTCATATTCGATTAATTAATCTAGTGGGGTGTTAAAGGCAAATTGAGGGAGCTAGTACACAGAAAAGATGAGCAAACTGTTCTAAGACTTGGTCTTAGATTAGCAGTACGGGATAAAAGAGAAAAAAATTCACAAAAAATTTTGAAAAATCTAAATTTAATTTGAAAACCTCCTCGATCAGCGCTTAAGTGTTTTTTTCGATTTTCAAAAACTCGTGCATTCGATTGCGTAAATCAAATTATTGCGATAGCGGAAGACTAAGTAAAGTAAAACAAGGGACAAAGCTTTTTTTACTTGGTTCACAGCCGAAGGCTGCTACTCCAAGACCCACGATCTGTGATTATTTTCGATGGGCAATCCACTAATTAACTTATTTCCTTACGGAAACAAGTTGTAACGAATTACAAATATATCATGATAAAGCAAACTCTTTATCGGATTTATAAATGCAAGAACAAATTCATTACCCAATTCGTCGGTGCTTTGTAGATCTTTAATTTGGCGCGATTCCGGCATTACGATGGCTTGGTTGGTTGCTTTTGCTTGCTCAGGACGCCGTCGGCTTGACAGGATTTGCTTGTGAAAGTGTAAGAAATTGTGGTACGAAGCCTCTGGTCGAAGTTGCTTATATAACCCACTCAGGTCGACT
>NC_133862.1:16222292-16265137 GCF_044706935.1 Curcuma longa | reverse complement strand
AGGGAGAGATTGTTAGTGCAATCATACCCCAAGTTATGAGTTTGACCATATAATTTTGATGTAATTAGAAAAGGATTTTAAGTTATTTGATATTGGCATGGCAGGTGAAAGGGATGAAATCAAAGCGGATTGAGATTAACTGGACATTTGAAGTCCAAGAGGTGTTGGCATTGGCAAATGAAGGAAATTTAAGTAAATCAAGTACCAAATAACAAACAAAAATTATAAAATTCCTAATAGGTCGAGATCGACTGGATACTCAACAGACGAGAAATCCCGAAGGTAGATCCCATGGCATGTGAATTGTCAAAGATTATGAGTGACTTGCATTTCATGCGTCGGATAGGTATCTTAGGTGAAAATTTCGACCAAGAAACATGTGTTTCGAGGTCAAAGTCGATGACTTTGTCGATTGAGGGTCACAAAAAGTTGGTTAATATATTAAGTTGATTACGAAGTCGACTCAATACAGATTGCTCTTAGATAAAAAGTTTTTGTTTTGAGCTAACTCAACTAAATGACAATTCAATGCATGACTAGTCAACAAACCAATCAACTAGAGATTCAAGTCTATATTCTAAGATAAATCGACAGATCTAGTTGACTAATGTCACTTTAATCGACTGAGCAGTCAACTAAGGTTTTGTTGAAACACATAGAATGTTTGTGTAACAAAAGTCAATTGAATTGTCCAATGAGTTAATCTTGAATTCAAAATAATTATCATTGAATAGCAACTTAACCATAATGAGTTGACTCTTTGAGTTACAACCAACTTAAGTCAAGCTTAAATCGACTGATAAAGAGGATCGAGTCAACTTTATCATGATTGTGCGAGAGTTAAACCTGTGATCTTATCTAGAGTAGCCAACCAACAAGTGTCTAAGTCAATTGGCATTGATAGACTAGAAAAGTTTTGAGTAGATCGAAGACAACAACAAGACAGATTCTACACAAATATAATGGTTTAAACCAATTGACTGACAGTAACTCAAAACAAATAGGAGAGCTTATCCATGATTGTTGAGAGGACTACAAGAGGAGCACGAAAACAATAACAATTCTTTGCTAAAAAAAATTATTTTTAACGCCTTTATTTTTATTTACTTTCATATGAACTTAAGATTTTTAACTTCAAGCTCCATAATTGTTGTAAGTCTTTTAATTTACTTGTTTCTTATCTTTTATAAAGGATTTCTCCATGTCCACAAGGTCTCGTGAAGGAGAAAGTTATAAGTTTTTTAGGGTTCCCTCAGCTCACAAGTCCATAGGCTATGGAGTAGGAATCTAAGAGTTCTGAACTACACGAAAAGCCAAGTTTTTTATTCCTTTCATTATTTATTGCATATTTACATTTTTGATGCTATTAATCTGATTAACTATTTATATCATTGCATTTAAATTGTAATTTTCTTATTGCATTATTCAACCCCCTCTAGTGTCATATATGTTCTTACACTATGTACATGCACACATAATACATATGTGTATGTATCATTGTTTGTAGCTTTAAGGCGTAAATCTTTTCTGAAACATTTTTGAATGATTAGTGAGCATGGTACTTTTTGAACTACCCATGTTTAAAACTCTTAAAAGGATCATTTCAGTAATTATTTTATGGAGCTATCCTTCAGAATGGCAAACATTGTTTAAGATGCCAATCTTTTTTTGAGGCACTTTTGAATAATCAGCGGGCATGGCACTTTTTTAATCTATGTTTGAAACTCTTAAAAGGATCAACTCAATAATTATTTTATGGAGCTGCAACTCCATAATCAACAAAGATGAAAGACATGTTACAACTAGTCACCACATCTTTTGAAAAGGCATAACCTTGGTAGCTAAATGAGAGATGAATACCTACCTCTATCATCATGTGTTTTCCTTCTTTCACGAGGGATAAATGTTCCATCAGCCTTTGCAATTATGTCTGATTTGGTCTTTGCATACTGAATCTTCTGGATAAGCAAAAATGTTTTATGTCATTCTATGTTGAAAGGACATGAGAACAATTATGAAGCTAATATGGTAAACTAAACAAGTACACTATTAGACTGTGTATATAAAGTATAAATCATTCCCCAAAATTTTGTCGAGTCATCTTCTATCAATTTGTTTGTACAAACAAGAAAAATCTAATAAAAAGTCCTCCATGATCTGAGAAGAACTTATGCAGGCCTTTAAGAATGCATGGTGGTTGAAAAAACAACAAATTCAAGAAACATCCACCTCCATCCATCTGGTGTGTATGCACATATAACAAGTTAGGAACTTTCAATGCTCAAATGCACAAAATAAAATAGTAAAAAAGAAAATTCCAATTTGTGTAAATGATTTTTTTAAAACTTGTTGGGGAATTCCAGTGTGGCCCAAAAAAATGTACAGTGGCAGTCATGAATTATAACTCATTGTTTTCATCAATAGCCTGTCATTCTCTTTTCAGTAACGGTTAATATATAGCAGAAATCAACATTGAATGTCTAAAATACGAACATGACATTCAACCACAAAAAGAATATCCCTATGTTTAAATCGTAATCTCACAGCATTGACATATGATGTTCCCAAAAATTATCATAGAATATGTAACACATACAAAATGTAGAAATTGAAACATTTACCCTAAATCATTCATGAATGGTTCAAAAAATCATATAAAACTTTCAAAGGCATGAGCGATAAGAATTTCCAAAATCATATCCAAGACTTGGAATGGTTTTCATGTGCAGATAGCAATCATTAAACTCTTGCCATGGGCTTGTCGTAGAAGGGAAATCCTTGCATCCGATCCGTTTAAGTGCCTCAGTCTACCCACGCCTGTCCCTTGTGTTTCAATGTCTTGAAAGCAAGGATCTCTAATATCTTGCCAGATTGAGAAAAAACTGCTTGCAAGGAGTGGTTGCACCAGGGTACTTCCTGGCCTTCCTACTCATGCCTTCTTTGTTCTCAGGTCCGGGAGCCAGCGGAGCGTCAAATCCTTCTTCCTATTCCAAGCCAGCCCCCGACGAAGGTCCGGGGGCTTGTCCAGACACACTTCTCAACCAGAACATATTTTTGTGTCATCTGTGGGAAGCTTTTAGAGTCCGGATTTGAGATATCGACGGGCGATCCTCCTCAACCTCGTCTCCTCACCATGACACAGGAAGATTTTGACAAGACAGTGGTCGCCGCTGTCCTGAAAATCTCCAGACAGCAGCCGCAAGCGCCGATCGCCCCCTCACGACCTCCCTCCTTTTCCGCTGAAGCTCCACCAGCGCCGGCACCAGCACGCTAGCTGGTTGTTTGAACTTGCGGAGACCCATCAGGCTCAGGCCCCTCAGGCTCAGGCTCCTCAGACTCAGGCCCACCAGGCCCAGGCCTACCAAGCCCCGGCCCATCAGGCATAGGGACAGGCCCGACCCTATATCCTCGAAGACTACGACGGAATGTCCGTGGAATCAGCAGCAGCCCGGACTCCACCTCGTCATCCCGCACGTGGCAAAGGCCCGTACCCCGGTGAAGGCAGCAATTCCCACAAGTCTCCCTTTGCCCCTTGGATCTTGGAGGTGGAGCTTCCTCGCCACTTTCGAGCTCCTCAACTCTCGGACTACACTGGAGCAGCTGATCCAGAGGATCATCTGGGGCAGTTTGAGAACGCAGCCCTGTTGCACCAGTATACCGATGTCATCAAGTGTCGGGTCTTTCTTACTACTTTGGCCGGCTCGGCAATCCGTTGGTTCAACCATCTCTCTCCGGCGTCCATTTGCTCCTTTAATGACTTCAGGAGCTCCTTTCTAAGGCACTTCGCCACCAGCCGGGCTTACCGGAAGATCGTTATGGACCTCTTCTCCATCAAATAGAAGTCCAAGGAGTTGCTCAAGGAGTATGTGCATCGATTCAATCAGGGGGCGTAAGTGGTCTCGGCCGCTCCATCAGAGGTCCTTGTCAGCGCCTTCTCCCAAGGATTGATCGAGGGTGATTTCTTCCGGTGTAACATCCCAAATTTCCTTATTTTGAGTCCTTAAAGTGCTTAAAAATATTTAGAAATGCCATAGAAATATTCTAGAGATTTTTAAAAAATTTTAGAATATTTTTATGTAATTTTTGGAGATCGTTTGGTATTTTTACCAAAAGAAACAAAATCACGACAAAAAGAGACCGAGCCAAGGCTCGAACCCAAGACCTCTAACTAAGCAATGCCTTAATTCGTTTTGGCTAACAAAGAATCCTGCATGGATATGCTTGAAAGAAAAGAGGGTGCATTATAATTATACGAGTTTAGACGTCAAGTTAGACATGAAAAGATGTTTTAGTATAAAAGGGGAAGTTAAGGAAAAAAAACCTATTTTTCTCTTCCTCTCTCTTTGGCTCCTAGGGTTTTCTTCTTCTCTCCGACCTCCTTTCTCTCTTCCTCCTTGTGGTGGCCGGCCAAGAGAAGGGAACTGGGGAGACTAGGGTTCGGACACGCCGACAAAGGTTTTCTAAACACGCTAGAGTGTTTGGAGTCTTCAACCTTACCAAGAACAAGGAGGTCTACTCACCTGCAGTAAGAGTTGTTTCGGTATTTTTCCTTTACCTTCATAGTATGCCTTAAATAATTGTGTTCACTCTATGCAAAAACTCTAAATTATATGTAAACCAGAATTGTATGCATGTAGAATGATAAAATGTTCGTCCTTTTAGAGGTTTATGAGAAGTTTATAAGCAAAGGAAGACCAAGGTCTTGAACCCAAATTCAAGAATTTGAGGATCAAAAGCACATCAAGTGTTTGAAGAAATGCCAAGGTATTTTTATATATGATTCTAGAAGAGGCTCCCGACTTCCGAAGTTGTCGTAAAATAAATTCAGGTGACCAATTCCGCAAGACCAAGGTCTTTACCCTTATAGGACTGGTGGCTCGCTACCCCAGTCTCTATTAGGAAGCGCGCTTTGGTACTACGAAGTTGATTATTATTTTGAAGTATAAAGCTATAAGTATTCCAAATAAAGTAAGTTTTACAAAAGTTTCAAGTTCCATTTAGTTAAGAAAGTGTATCAATTGCAATTTCATGGATGAGAATTTCTAGTAATTACATGATATTATAGCGTAAACATGAAAGATCACATGTTTTAAGTTTTAAGAGTTTCAAAACATGAAAACTATTTCAATGAGCATGAAAAATTTCTTATCATGAGCATACAGTTTTTAGAATTTTTGGCCTTCAGTTTTGTGAGTTAGATAGTACGGTGTTGCATTTTCTCTTACTACAGACAAAGAAAAAGGAAAGCAAATTTGAAGGAAGGCGACAAGGGGATGCATGATGGTGTGTGTAATGCCTGGACTATGGAAAGCCTAATTTGCTATATATTAAGATGTTTTTAAATTGCATTTAGAGATTTTACTTTCTATTCATTGTTAAGAAGATTTCATAAATTGTTAGTTTTGCATATGTTGGGTATCATCTAGTATTTCTGTTACTAATGATTAAATAGATTAGTTTTGGTTACTGTTTGTTACATGTCTTTTTAATGAATATGCGGGATTGCCACATAAGGTATACTATTGATATATTATATGTAGATTAGTTTTAAAGAGTGTAGGATGTTCATTTATGATCCCTTGCATGCAAATATAATTAGAAATGCTTTAGTTTGCTTTAAAATTATTAGTTGAGTGTTTAAATGGAGTTTAGAAGAAAGGTTGAAAGAAAGAAAATTGAGCATGGGAGCACAAGTTAGAAAATTTTAAATTATTGCTAAATAGAGTAGCACTTTAAGTAATACAAGAAGTAAAAAAAGAAAGTAACCCGGCTCATAGAAAGCATGAAAGGCAGGCGTTACATCCGGTCCCTCATCAAGAAGCCTCCGGAAATTTTGACATGCTGCTGACTCGAGCAGTACATACATGTGGAGGAAACTCAGTTGGCTCAGGCATAGACTCCGACTCCCAATCTCATGGGGGTCCGAATCAACCCTTCGGAATGAACAACGCCCTTTATCCTCACGGAGCGCCCGATCATACCAAAATCTGGCTCTCGTGCCATACAAGCAGTAAACTCCTGACCCACTCAGCCCTCGGGGCCTTCACGAATACCATTGGACGCGGAGTCACGACACTCAGGATTGTCATCAGTATGCCTGAGTCCTCCAGGAGGCAGAAGAACAGCGCACTAGGAGGGCTGCACCCGCCCCCAGCCTCGGAGGGAGACTCGTAATCAGGCAACTCCGCTACCCCCGCCGCTCTCTCCTCGGGCCGCTTACAAGCGCCACCGCTCTCCAAGGGAGCTAACTCCCCCAGCCCTGAATGAAGGTGATCGCAGTCAGGGATCCGACCCTCGCGACCCTCGGGTCGGTAATCAGGACAACATCCCCCGAGGCAGCATTCTTATGATTACAGGGGGCGCTACGGATGGAGACTCCAACCGGGCCAGAAAGGCCCACAGCCGGCAGCTAGAAGTTTGCGGTGTCGGTGGAGGCAACCGAGGGAATGGCCCCACCATCGATTTCAGACCGCAAGACTTGGAGGGGGTGGAAACCCCTCACGACGATGCTCTAGTCATAAAAGCTATCATCGCCAATTATGACATTTCCAGAGTGTTCGTCAACACTGGCAGCTCCGTCAATATAATCTTCAAGAAGGCCTTTGATCAGATGCAAATTGATGAAGCTGATCTAGAACCAATGGCCACCTCCTTGTACGGCTTCACGGGGAACGAAGTGCGCCCCCTTGGACAGATCCGTCTCGCCATCTCCCTCGGCGAGGAACCAACTCGAAGGGTGCGATACTCCTTCTTCACCATAGTGGATGCGCCTTCTTCTTACAATGTGATACTGGGTCGGCCAACACTCAGCATCTTCTCGGCCATCGTCTCCACTTACCATCAGAAGATCAAGTTCCCGGTGGAAGACTTAGTCGGCGAGGCGCGAGGCGACCAGGTGACCGCGCGGCGTTGCTATGTTGATGCAGTCCGGACCGAAGCCAGAAAGGCCCGACGGACCCAAGGAGTAGAAGTGCATGGGATGTTCAAGAGAATCCTAGCCCTATCGTAAATAAACATTCTGAAATGAGAATTACTTTTGGTCAATATTTGCATTTAGTTTTTATGCAAGTGTCCACCTATAAGTAGATAAACATGGTGTGCGGAGTCACACACCCATATTATCAGTTCCTTATAGATTATAAATAGTGTTCACAACCAAGATGGATTGGACAAACCATTGGACTGGTTGTAGTGTAATTTGGTCTTAGTCTGTCTTGACTATAGAATTACATTAGTACACTTAGTGTGTATTGAGCAGGACCACTTGAGGATTGTTCAATTTATACTGACTATATAATCGAACTAAACCTCTGTTACTATCGATGTACATGCTCTTAATCCCAATATAATAACAAACACATGTGCCTATATGCTCTTTACTTCTTTTATTCATCATATGGTGGGGCGGGGCGGAGTTGGGAAGTAGTATTATGTACATGGTGTGTTGTTGATTATAGAAGGAAATGTCCTAAATATAGGTTGAATGTCCCCTTGAGGAGCTCATAAAGGATTATCATGTAAACCGCAGCTTAGGCATGATAACCCAGGTGAGTGGTACTACTTAAAGAAGTTTTAAATTTGAATTGTCAGTAACTTTTAATTGATTACATACGATATCTTAAACATTAGGGAGATTAATTTACTTATAGTTTGAAGGAGCCCATATTATAATATGGGATTGGTGCAACGAAGGGGACCACAACCAGGGATCCGGCCCTCGTGACCCCCGAGCTGGCAACCAAGATAACGCCCCCCGAGGAAGCATCCTTATGATATTAGGGGGTGCTACAGATGGGGACTCCAACCGTGCCAGGAAGTCCCACAGCCGACAGCTGGAGGTTTGCGGCGTGGCTGGAGGAAGCAAGGGGGACGGACCTACTATTGGGTTCGGACCCCAAGATTTAGAGGGAGTAGAAACCCCTCATAATGATGCTTTGTTCATAAAGGCCACCATAGCCAACTATGACATATCCCGAGTGTTTGTTGACACTGGCAGCTCCGTCAACATCATCTTTAAAAAAGCCTTTGATCAAATGCAAATCGATGAAGCTGATTTGGAGCCTATGGCCACCTCTTTATATGGTTTCACGGGGAACGAAGTGCGCCCCCTCGGACAGATTCGCCTCGCCATCTCTCTCGGCGAGGAACCAACTCGGAGGACGCGGTACTCTTTCTTCACTATAGTGGATGTGCCCTCTTCTTACAATGTGATATTGGGCCGGCCAACTCTCAGCGTCTTCTCAACCGCGGTCTCCACTTACCATCAGATGATCAAGTTCCCGGTAGGAGACTTGGTTGGCGAGGCACGAGGCAACCAAATGACCGCGCGGCGTTGCTATGTTGATGCGGTCCGGACCGAAGCCAGGAAGGCTCGACAAATCCAAGGAGCTGAAGTGCACTCAGTTCAAGAAGTGCCGAATCCCCACACTTCGGCCGAGAAGGAGCTCCTACAAGTCTGTCCTGCCCGCCCTGAGACAACCGTCCAAGTGGCCGCCGAACTACTAGCCGAACTAAAGGCGGAAATGGTCGACTGCCTCCTTCGGAATCAAGATGTCTTTGCTTGGACTTCGACTGATCTTACGGGGGTTGCCCCTTCGGTTGCCATCCACCGCCTCATCGTCCTCCTAGAAGCTCGCCCCATCAAGCAGAAGCGAAGATACTTCGGCCCAGAGCAGAATAAGATAATACGGGAAGAAGTGCAGAAGCTGCTCAAAGCAGGATACATCAAGGAGATACACTTCCCTACATGGTTGTCTAATGTAGTACTGGTTCCAAAGTCGGGCAACAAATGGAGGGTATGTGTAGACTTCCGAGACCTGAACAAGGCATGCCCAAAAGATTGCTATCCCCTGCCAAGGATCGACCAGCTGGTCGACTCAACATCCGGATGTGAATACATATGTATGTTTGATACTTATCAGGGGTATCATCAAATCCCTCTTTCTGTAAACGACTAAGATAAGGTTAGTTTCATAACGACAGATGAAACTTTTTGTTATACTGTTATGTCATTTGGACTAAAGAATGCAGGAGCCACCTATCAACGGTTAATCGACAAAATCTTCTACCACCAACAAGACCGCAACATTGAAATGTATGTAGATGATATATTAATCAAATCAGAACGGGGATGTTCTCTCATCACCGATATAGAAGAAACCTGCGGCACGTTGCGCCGATACGGCCTTAAGCTGAATCCGGCCAAATGCCTGTTCGGAGTCCGAGTGGGAAAGTTCCTCGGTTATATAGTAACCGAGAAGGGAATCGAAGCCAATCCAGACAAGGTGCAAGCATTATCTCAAATGTCTCCCCCGCGCAATCTCAGAGAAGCACAAAGGTTGATGGGCCGAATCAATGCCTTGTCTCAGTTCATCTCCAGATCGGCAGAATGCAGTCTCCCCTTCTTCAAGGTGCTAAAGCGGGCGCAGAAGTTCGAATGGGATAAAGACTGCGACAAGGCCTTCTCAGAGCTTAAAGAATACCTGTCCCAGCTCCCCGGCTCGCCAAACCTTCCCCAGGCGAGCCGCTATGGATGTACCTAGCTGCTTCTAACTCCGCTGCTAGCTCCGTCCTCGTGAAGCAGGAAGGTCAGTCTCAGCAGCCCATTTATTTCTCCAGTCACCTTTTCAAAGACGCAAAGACCAGATACTCCAACCTTGAAAAGCTGGCATGGATGCTTGTTTTGTCTGTTCGGAAACTGCGCCCCTACTTCCTATCCCATTCGGTGACAGTCATGACTAACAGCAACTTGGACCGATTGCTCACACAGCCGGAAGTCTCGAGGCGGCTCGTCAAATGGACAGTAGAACTCGGAGAGTATGACATTCAGTACCAACCCTGGACTACCATCAAAGCTCAAGCCTTAGCCGATTTCCTCATCGAAATACCCGAAGGAGAGGTGGAGCAGATATGGAATGTGTATGTAGATGGTTCTTCCAACCGGCAAGGGAGTGGAATCGGGATTGTACTAATCTCTCCCCAGGAAGAAGAAATTCGGCTCTCCATTAGATTAAGTTTTCGTGCCTCCAACAATGAAGCCGAGTACGAAGCTGTGCTTGCCGGCCTGCAGGCAGCCAAGCGAATAGGAGCCGCCCGAGTTCATTTACATTCCGACTCTCAACTGGTGACGCAACAAGTAGAAGGGAATTACGAAGTGTGCAACGATCGACTTCGCCGATATGCCGAGGCCTTCGCAAAGCTAAAGACATAATTTAAAGAGGTCTCTCTTCAGAAGATTCCCCGGACAGAGAATGCTAGAGCAGATGAGCGGGCCCGACTGGCCAGCTCTGTGGCCGAATGGATAGACGAAGGATCAATCACCCAGGTAGCCTTCATCGCTCAAGTTGATCAATCCGAATCGGTGGCAACATTGGACAACTGGAGAAGCCCACTCCTGAGCTTCCTCCAGACAGGAGGCACCCCTTCTAATCCGGATCAGGCCAAAATACTCCGGAGGCGCGCGTCTCGATTCACTCTTGTGGGAGATCAGCTATACCGGCGCACTTTCTCCCGTCCTCTCTTAAAATGTTTGGGACCAGAAGACGCTGATTACGTTTTGCGGGAGGCACATCAAGGATGCTGTGGTAATCATCCCGGCGGAAGATCGCTTGCGCGGAAGATTTTACTGGCCGACTATTTTTGGCCCACTCTCTAAGCTGATGCGGCAAAGTTGGTTTCCACCTGTCTTCACTACCAGAAATACCAGAGCCTCTCTCGGCGACCAACGGAGTTGTTGAGGGCTTCCACTACTTCGTGTCCTTTCGACTAATGGGGTATGGACATTGTGGGACCCTTTCCGACTGGGCCACAACAGAAGAAGTTCCTCCTTGTCACCGTGGACTATTTCTCCAAGTGGGTCGAAGCCGAAGCTCTCGCTCGAATTACTGAAAGAAGTCGTTATCAAGTTTTTATGGAAAAACCTTATTTGTCGGTATGGTATCCCCCAGCGGCTAGTCTCTGACAACGACTGTCAATTCTAAGGAAAGAAGATTCAAGCCTAGTGTCAGGGGCTTGGCATCCAGCTGTAGGATCGATACACGCGCTAGAGGGGGGGTGAATAGCGCACGTGTCGCTTTTTCGATACACGCGCTAAAATCGTTCGTTTAACTATACAAAACTATGCAGCGGAAATATTAAATAACACAGAATGACACGCGGGATTTACTTGGTTCCTAACCCCCCAGGGTTAGTACGTCCAAGGCCTAATCACGGGAGGCGCCCGTCCACTAGTGGTCTCCTTTCCGAACCGTGTTCGGAGGCGGAGCAACCCGTCTTACAGTCCAATAAGCAATACAAGTAAATGATAATAGAAAGGACAAGTAAGAAATAAAAAACCAAACAATTTGTTGCCGATCCGGAAGTCCGAGCACCGCGTACTCCTCCTGGATCTTCCCCGGTAGCACGTGCCTGGTCTCGTTCGCGTTCGGTAGCAGTTCTGGTTGGAAGGCGGATGTTAGAATTGTTGATTTCTGGCTGCTGCTCGAAGGCTTCTTTTATAGCCCGCCTGAGTCGACTCAGATGCCCATCTGGGTCGACTCCAGCCTGCGTGGCAGATCAAACTTTATCCCGTTCGCCCGATTTCCTCTCTGAGTCGACTCATCTTGCTTCTGGGTCGACTCCAGCTTGTGTGGCGTCAGCGGCGATAACTTCTTCTGCGTCATCCTGAGTCTGCGTCATCTGAGTCGACTCAAAAGTCCGATAATCTGAGTCGACTCCTGAGTGCCGAGTCGACTCAAAACCCGATCTGAGTCGACTCAACCGATCCGGTTTGACCAGAGTTGACTTTGAGCTTGACTTTGCGTTGACTTTACTCGCTTCACCTCTGCTTTTCCCTCTTGCTTCCAGCTCCTGGTTCCTGCAAGACAAGCATACAAGCAAGCAAATACAACGACCTAAAGTCTTACCTAGTGGGTCTAACTTCAGATTTCTACCGAAATCTTGGGTTAGCCTAACCCACTCCATTCTGGAGAATTCATGCCAACCAAGTCCTCCAGACTTGTTGGACTTGTGCTCGGCTCTGTCCTAGCCCCCCAGGATTTTTGCTGCGGTTCGGTTCTCTCTAACCAACCCAGACTTCTGCTGCGACTCGGTCACCTAGACCAGCCCAGACTTCTGCTGCGACTCGGTCACCTAGACCAGCCCAGACTTCTGCTGCGACTCGGTCACCTAGACCAGCCCAGACTTCACCTGGTGCACTCAGGACTCTGCCAAGACTTCCGCCTGATCCTCCAAATCAGGACTTCCCTTTGCCTAGCCTACAACTAGGACTTTCCCTTGCCCAGCTTCACTCACCAGGACTTCCCTTGCCCAATCGTCCAGATCAGGACTTCCACTACCTAGTCTAACCGACTAGGTCTTCTTGCTCACTTCCACACATCCAAACATCAAGTCCTGTTTGGATCAACCCTTGGTCAAACTGACCAGACTTAGGTGTATTGTCAAACATCGAAACTCTAGGCAAGATCTTAGTGCATCTTGCACCAACAATCTCCCCCTTTTTGATGTTTGACAATTTCTTAAGTTAATATAGGTCAGGGTTTAATTTTCTGGGAGAAATCTAGATTATTAACTTAAGGTCCCTTCTCCCCCTTTTCATACATCAAAAAGATTTAATATTTTAAGTCCACTCTCTCTTGCACCAACAATAATGGTAATGCCTATGGTCACGTCTAAGTCTTGATAATTCTTGAAAGACCATAGTAGATTGTAAAATTATTTTTCAGGGTGATTTTCAAATAAGTTTGGAAACATAAATTTTGTATTAGATTTTCAAAACAGTTTTCAAACTTAAGTTTTGAAAGATTTGTTTAAAATAGTTTTTCAAAAGAATTTTCAAATAATTTTTCAAAACCCAATTTTTGTAATATAATTTTGATTTTCAAACTAGATTTTGAAGATGTTTTTCAAATTAGGTATTTTTGAAAAATAGGTATTTTCAAAAGTGTTTTGCAAAATATGTGTTTTTTGAAAAACTAGTTATTATTCTTTTAAGTCCGAATCTCCCCCTTAACCCAACACATCCTCAGGGCTCTTTGTTGACCACAAAGCAATCTCCCTCTGTGTCTAAGGGTTTGACTCAAATTCAAAGAATAATGGATAATAATTTTTGAAATAATTTTGAAACAATTTTTAAAAGTATTTTTAAAATAGATAGTTTTTGAAAAACTATTTACTATTCTTTTTCAAGATATTTTCAAATAATTTTGTAAGAGTTTTTAAAATAGGTAGATTTTTGAAAACTAATAATTATCCTTTTAATTCAGAGTCTCCCCCTGAATCAGACACGTCATTAGGATTCTTTGTTAACCACAAAGCAGCTTCCCTATGTGTCTTAGGGTTTGACCCAGAATAAAAAGATAATGTATAAAATAATTTTGAAATTTATCTTCAGAAAAATAATTTTAAATTAATTATACTCTTTCGATTTAGACCTCCCCCTAAATCTGACACTTCCACAGGGCCCCTTGTTAGCCACAAGGCAATCTCCCTAAGTGTCTTAGAGGTTAATCTAAATCAGCCAGAGTAACTAACTTAAGAATTTTTTTTTTAAATATAATTTTTGAATTTTTAAGGTTTGTTTTTAAGAGGTTTTTTAAAAAATATGATCTTTCAAGAATGACCTCCCCCTGAACTAGACACTCTCTTAGGACATCCTTGTTGACCACAAGGATTTTCTGCCTATGTGTCTTAGGGTTCTTAGACTTAGTGTTGACCTAAAGGTTTGTGTCTAATGTGTTGGTCGAGTCGTATTTTTCCAAGGACTAGTAGAAAGTTGTTTAATCAAGCTAGGATGTCGTTCTTTTTGGGTTTTTAATATGAAATGGGGGTTTTGGCATTTTTCGAATGAAATGTAAATTTGAAACCAATAAATAGAACAAAATGAAAATTTACTAATCTAGGAATGCAACTATTAGAATAAAGTATCAAATCAAACCTAAAAATGCAATTCAACTCAATTCAAGGAATTTGAAATTCAACTAATGTTCATTAAACTAAATGTAATTATCACAACTAAAATGAGTGATTGCAATCAGTAATTAAGCTATATAATGCATTGCAAAACAACTAAGATAATAGCTAAAGGAAATCAACAAACCTAGAACTAGAGAAAGAGTTTACTAAGACAAGAAATTGCATTCTAACTTAATCTGATTATTACATGCAATTAACTAACAAATGAAACTAACAACTAAGGGTTCAAAATGGTTGAAAGGTTATCAGATCGAATTCTTGATACGGTGAACAGTGCAAGTTGAAACACAAAAGTAAAAGAATTCGAACTCAGAAATCAGATTCAAAGAAATCAGAATTCAAGAAGGTTTTATGTAATTGAAGCTAAAGAACTCTAAACAATTAGAATTTAACCGAAAACTGAAAGCATTAGCTAGTAACAGGAATTCATGGGTTTTGATCAGAAAGCAATTCAGAAATAGAATTTCAGAAACACGCAGATAAACAGAAATTCAGAAACGAAAGAAAACAAAACATCCCTCAAATCTTCCTCCGTGCTTCGTTGATTTGGTCCTTAGCTTGGTGTCGACAAGCTCTTGAATCCCGTAAGAACCTTCCAGACGGTCTTCAGGTAGTTTGCTAGCTGCTCGAATCCCGAACAACCCCGAAGAAACCCTCTGTGCGATTTGAGCAGGCACTGCTCCGTGAAGCTGCAAAATCCGGATTTCCGTGCTTCTCCTTGCTCCGATCGATCTGATAACTCTACAGGTTTGTAACTCCTCAGAGAACCCCTCGAAGGATTGCGGCTGTCGGATTGTGCTGCAGCACGCCGGAACAAGGAAAAACAGGGTCGGCGGCGCCGGTGAAACCCTCTCCACGTTCGCCGTCCAGCTGCTGAATTTTCCCAATCGGACCGGCTTTAACTTCTCAGAGACCAAGGAATGCAATGGGAATTTCGGGATTTGATGGCGCCCGTGGAGTACGTCGCGCGGCAGGGGAGCGCGCGGCGGGGAACGAAGAACAGTAGCCGCCCTGTTTTCTCGATTAAACTTCTGTTTATATAGTTAATCCCTGATTAATCATGAAATCCTGGCCGTCCGTTTTGATTTTGATGATCTGAACTTGATCTAGGGCTTTAGGGTTTGCGAAAAATTCTGAAATTTTGATCGGGCTCGATCTAGATCATGTCCTCCATGTTGGCTTGATCAATTTGGCAAATTTGACTCGATTTGATCTTGGTTGAGCTCGAACTTGACCCGATTTGAGCCCTAAAATCAATTAAAACCAATTAATGTAAAAATTCACCATTAAATCATAAAAATTATAATAAAATCTTCAATTATGCAATATAGACACAAATATAATCAAATTAATTCATTTAATAATTATTTTCATGTAAAAGCCCAAAATTGAATCGATTAAAAATTGCATAAAACCCTAACTCATCAAATTCCCCCACACTTACCCTTGAGCGTCCCGCTCAAGCCAAATAATAAAACTAAGAAAAACTCCTACTATCGTACCCCCTAGATCATCCTCAATCATAATTAGAAAACTATTGAAAGAAAGTTATCTAGGATTATTAAGTATCAAAAATCTAAGCCATGAATTAGACCTTTGTTCTTGGCTAACCACCTAGCAATTTCATCCTTCATGATTGATTGAGATAAATGTATCACACTCATGCTCACAAGGTTATTAAATAGTTTTTAGTGGCTCTCATCCTAAATGCTAAGTCATGATAAATGTAAAGTGGAGCTCACTCAAACACTCATGTTTCATGCTTTCCATAGGCTTGCTTGATATCTACTCTCCACTAGCATTCATGATTTGGAATCCACACCTATTAAGGATTATTGAAGACAATAAGCAAATCATGAACTGAAACAAATGAAATGCAAATTTTGTAGAAAGAAAATTTCAAAGAAAAGTGCTTGAAAGGAAATGAATGATAGTGGTAGATATGGATACAACTAAATGCTAATCAATGACTTCTTGCCCTCTTTTCTATTTCATTTCTTTTGTAACACATTTGTTTCTGTTTGCTCTTCAATTCTATGAAAAAATTCTGATCTAAACCCTTGCCATTCCTCTTCTTGATACATTCTTCTCCTTCCTTTCTTCATTTTGCCTCAAAATCCACCAAATATGCTATCTTTTGTTTCCCTTCGAAAACAAACCCAATTCCTTCACATTTAAGTTTCACAAGAGCTAAGAAATAGCAATCCAATCATCAGCAAGCAAAATTCAATCACATGAAACCATAATTGCAAAGTATCAATGGCAACTTAAAATCCAAAAACCATTTAAAACCAAATTGATACTTTCTTTGTTCTCTCAATTTCTTCACTGTTTTTCATCCATTCTTTTTCCATCATGAAGATTGATTACTAATGCTAATCATACATGCAAAATTTTCGTGCAATCCAGATCATTGCTTTTTCTCTTTTGTTTCTTGCTCTTTTGCCTCCATTCTTTTTGCATCATGAAGCTTGATTACTAATGCTAATATCCATTCAAAATTCTGCAATCAAATTCAAATCAGTGCTCAAACAAATTTCCAAAACCCAGCTGAAAATAACTGCAATTTCTGCATTTTTCTGGTTTTCTGAAACTCTTTTCTTTATGCTGTTCTTTCCTTATTTCCTTCCATTCTTTTTCCAGTTTGTCACTTGATTTCCATTGTTCATCATACTACAATTCCTTGCAATTCGAATTCAGATCAGTAGCTTAAACAATTGCAAAACAGCATGAACAATTCGAAAACAGAATTCTGAATTTCTGAGTTTCCTGATTTTTTCTTCATTCTGTTTCTTTCTTTTCTTACTGTCTTTCTTCCCTTCTTTTTCCCAGTTCGTCACTTGATTACTATTATTCATCATACTATAACTTCCCTGCAGCTCAGACACAAATCAATAGCTCAAACAATTCTCAAAACCCAGCTGAAAACTTTAAAAACAGCATTTCAGTCTTCATGGATTTTCTGATTTTTCTTCATTCTGTTTCTCTTCTTTTCTTTTGCTGTTTCTTCCACCTACTCTCTGATTTCAAACCATTGCCACTTGATCATAATATTTTAACTCATACAATTCCATAAAATCCAAAAGCTCAAGCTATGAATTGAATGTATCAAGAAAGTTTCAACATTTTCAATGACTTGATTTTTGGGTTTGAAACTTGGAGAATTTGTCTTGGATTTGGATTTCATTTAATCCTCTACTGAATGTGTTTTGTTTCCAATCCAATTCAGATCAGAAATTTCGGATCTTAACATCCAAAATTTTGCACAAATCCAAAAACCTGCACATGATTTCCAAAAACTTGCACATGAGGTTTATAACCCTTTCAACTTCTGTATTTCCCAAAATAAAAACACTTCTCATTCCTTAGTTAACTGATAGAGAACCTCCCATGCTTTACATGCTAAAGAAACAACAATATTCGCTCAAAATAGCCTTGGCAAAATTGGATTTCAGATTTCTTGTACACTTCTTGATACTCACTGTTTTTGGCTTTAATTTTGTTCCCTTATCTTTCTTGTTGCCTTTGCACGAAATTCATACACACTCTAGGATGTCTCTAGAATGAAGTGGCACTCACCATTTGAATTTTCAAACCATTTGATCACTTCTAAATGCCCTAATCCATGTGTCACTTCACTCCACTTCCACAATTTAGCTTTCAACTTTCAAAACTTCTCACAACACTTTAATTTTACTGTTAAACCTCAAAACTGAATGAAACACATTTGTTACTGGTATTCCAACAATCCTATGCAAAATTATTTCCATTTGGAGGCTTATATCAAATTCTTGATACTCTTTTGGCACAAACTTCCAAAAACAACCAAATTCAATTTTCTATTTTTTTCTTCTTCTTGTTGCTGTCTTCTTGCTGTAGAAACATGTAAACATCTGAAACATGTTTGGTTTTTGAGATTTCAGCATATTTTCCCAAGATTTTTATCATTATGAAACATCTCTAAAAACCTTGATACCATTTTGATACAAACACTCCTCCAAAACCTCCATTCTTTCTCTTCTCTTCTCTCTTTTCTTTTTCACTGATCAAACACCATCAACTCAACTCATATCAGCTGGTAAACATTACAAATTTCAGTCCAAACAGTAGTGATTTCATTCAACACAATGAAACATTCAAAACCAAGCCTTATAACTTCCTTGTATCTTCAAATTTCCATGATCATCAACACAATTTCCATGATCATCCACACCTCCCCCACACTTAAATTCTTGACCGTCTCGGCAAGAAACATTAATAGCATTCAAAAATATCCACATCCAAGATAAAAGAAGAAAATGAACCGAAATTATGATGAAAAAGAATAAAGAAAAATGGTGTGAAGTATAAGGTATAGCATGATTTAAAGGGAGATGTGTGGTTGATGAAACAAAATATTATCCCTCATAAATGTGGACCAATCATAGAAAATTTAGCCTTGAAAGAACACAAGCAAGTTCTAGATTACAATCACATAAGTGCTTCACACAAATAAGGCTTAAACCTCACTAGGTAGAAAAGTACATTATCTCAATTTCATCAATTTGGACTCCATCACTAAGGGTTACTCAATGTTCAAAAATTTTCATCCATGAACTCAAATTCCTCAACTTGATAATCAAAGTTAACTAGCTTTTAAGAGCCTCTAGCATGATGTAAGAAATTACTAAGGGGGTACATTTATTTCCTAACCAAAGCATGCATGAGATGAACTTCAAAATTTTATTTCAACTAAAATGCTCATGAAAATGGATAATTGCTACTGATATAAAATTGAAAAATGAAAATGACAAATAAAAGATGGTATTAACAATGAAAAGAAAGTGTGAGATAGAAAACTCCCCTTTAGGCCGGGTAGATAGCATCATGAAGTCCAAATGATCCACCTCTAGCTCCTTTAGTTCTTCAAAATATATCTTGAGCCGGTGGAAATAATCCTTTGACCAATTTATGCCTCACCTTGTATCGAAAAATTTTGTAGATCCATGCTCTTCTCAGTCTTGTAGGTACCAATTCATCTTTCTTCACGATACCAAAAAATAGTAGTTCGAGCCTCCATGTTGGTTTCCTGAATGATTTTACATTTTCCTCAAAGTAAATTCTATATACCCAAATGGTAGGCTCCACACCAATCATATCAACCATTGTCCACCCTATATCTTCCTTTTGTTGCCTCAGATATTGAAATAAATTTTCCTCCTGCTCTGACTCTGGATTTAAGGCAATAATAAGTGGTGGACTTTGATTTTCTTCCAAACAAATATTCTTCAAATTATCTGGCAAAGGTTTCAACTCCAACTGTGACTGCTTAATAGGTATGAGTGATCCCTGGGGCTCAGTGCAATCCCCTACACTATCATATCTATTTTCTGAATCCTCAAGCAAGAGTGGTGATTCCTGGGGCTCAGTGCAATCCCCTACACTCACGTGATCATCTTCAACTGCAAATGAATCAGAACTAAGCTCCAAATCAGCTGCCTCAATAGCTAAAATATCCTCTCCACCATTCAAACTAAAATCAACCTGTACCTCTGTATCTCTTGTGAAATCCCCAAAATTTTTGTTTTCCTCTTGTGCTTCAACCAAATTTATAGGATCAATTTTTGAGGAAATTAGACTTGGACTTGATTCATAATTCACTGTTGAAAAATCCATTTCAAGGTTGATTTGATTTGAAAATTTATCTGCTGGAATTTCTTCAGGAAAATCTGATTCTTGAGTGCTTTGATTTGAAATAGGCTCCTCACTCTTCAAAATTATTTCATCAAACTTTTCTTCAGGATTTGAACTTGTCTGAGAATGTAATTCACTTGATCTCTGAACTTGTATTTGATTCATGCTACTTACAAGTTGTCCAAGTTGCCTTTCAAGATTTTGTTGTTGCATTGCCATTTGTTGCATCATCTCCTCCATCCTTTGTTGTTGTTGAATAAACTCACTAGAATTCTCATAGTCTTCTTGGTTTGAATTCGAATCTTGAAAATATGTGGGTTGCTGAAAATTGCTTGAAATCTGTCCACTTTGGAATGGTTGTTGTTCAAATTGATCTGGGGGTTGAAATGGTTGATTTTGATGTTGAAAATTCCCTTGAAAACTTGATGTAGATTGCTGAAAATTATAGCCTTGAAAATTCTGATTTTGGGGCTGCTGAAAATTGTTGGAAAATTGCTGAAAATTCTGATATGGTGGCTGAAATTGTGGTTGTTGGTAATTTGAGAATTGAGGCTGAAAATTTTGAAATGGTTGCTGAAACTCATTGTAGTTTTGCTGGAATTGTTGTGGTGGCTGGTATGGATGTTGAAAATTCTGATCTTGATACTGAAACTGTTGGTTCACTTGTTGAAAATCCTGATAAGGTTGTTGGAATTGATATTGAGGATGTCCACTCTGAAAATCTTGCTGATAAGGTTGAAATTGCAGCTGATTTTGCTGTTGATATTGTTGAGAGGGTTGTTGATAACATGAGTCTCCGTACCACATCCTCTCAATCAATGTATCAAACTCTACCAACAAACCTGGTCATAAAACCAACAAAGATGAAGAATCAAGTAGATATACAGTCAAATCAAGAAAAATAGAAACAAAGAAATGTAAAACTATGCACAAGCTAAAATCAAACAATTTCTACTAGTTATTCCCCGGCAACGGCGCCAAAATTTGATAAGCCCTAAATTAGGTGTCACGATAGGGCTTCAAATTAGAATTTATAAATTTATCGAAAACCCACGATAAATACAAATAAATGAAGTATAGGGGCCTCGAGTCGTATTTTTCCAAGGACTAGTAGAAAATTGTTTAATTCGAGCTTAGGTGTCGTATTTTTTTGGGTTTTCTATAAAAATGGGGGTTTTGGTGTTTTTGAATGAAATGTAAATTTAAAATTAAAAAAAAAAATAAAAAGCTGAAAATGCAATTTAAACCTAAATCAATATCAATTAACCTAAACTATCAAATCAAACCTAAACAAATGCAATTAAAAATTAATAAAAAACCTAAATTCAATAAACCTAAAAAACTAAATGCAATGATCAATGCAAATGAATTCAAAAGTGAAATCAACGTTAAACTATAAAATTAATTGATATAAAAGTTAAAGCAATTCTAATTCAACTGAAATGGCTTAAATCCTAGCAAATCAATGAAATTTCATAATCAAACTTCCTATCCTAGCTGAACTAAAAGTCTGACTACTAAACAGTTTACGAGGGTTTTGCAAAACAGAACTTAATCTAACCTAAACATGCAATCAACTAAGCTCAAATCAAACTAAATTAATCAACTAAAGCATTAAAGATGAATTTGGCAAACAAAACAGGATGGCACGGGAAAAATTTTGAACTGAACAGTAAAAGAAATGAAATTGCAGAAATTCAAATTAAAGAAATTCAAATTAGCAAGAAGGCAGTTAAAACTTGAAGCTAAAGAACTCTAACATGCTAAACAAAAAGAATCAACCAAAAGCATTAACCTAAACAATTTCACTAGCTAATTTAATGAATTTAATTTCAAATCAGAAATTCAGAAATAGAAATGCAGAAACAGAAAATGCAGAAAAACAGAAATTCAGAAATGCAGAAACAAAACTGCATCCATCCTTCCCTTCTCCGATTGATTCTCCTTAGCTTGGTGTCAAACAAGCTTCTTGAATCCAACAATGTGGCTTCAATGATCCTTTGGAAGCTTCAACGTCTTCGTGTGGTTTTTGCTCGCTGCCCGAACCCTGAAAAACCCCGAAAAAACCCTCTCCGGCGCGAACAGAGCTGGCAGAGCTCCGTTGAAGCTGCAAAAACTGGATTTCCTCCTTCTTCTTGCTCCGATCGATCTGATAATTCTATGGAAAGCTTCGCGAATCCTCAGAGAACCCCTCCAAGGACGCGGCTTCGGATTGTGCAGCAGATGGCCGGAACAAGCAAAAAACAGAGGTGGCGGCGCCGGAGAAACCCTCTCCGTGCGCGCGCTCTCCAGCTGCCGGATTTTACCCAATCGGACCGGCTTTGGCTCCTCAGGATCAAGGAATGCAATGGAATTGAAGTTTGGGAGGAAGGGGCTTGGCCGTGGAGTACGTCGCCGCGGCAGGGGAGCGCGCGGCGGGAACGAAGAACAGTAGCCGCCCGAATTTCTCGATTAAACTTCTGTTTATATAGTTTAGCAGGTTGATTAATCATGAAATCCTGGCCGTCCATTTTGAATTTGATGATCTGGACTTGATCTAGGGCTTTAGGGTTTGCGAAAAATTCTGGAATTTTGATCGGGCTCGATCTAGATCATGTCCTCCATGTTGGCTTGATCAATTTGGCAAATTTGACTCGATTTGATCTTGGTTGAGCTCGAACTTGACCCGATTTGAGCCCTAAAATCAAATAAACTCAATTAATGTAAAATTTACCATTAAATCATAGAAATTATAATAAAATCTTCAATTATACCGCATGACACAAATATAATCAAATTAATTCATTTAATAATTATTTTCATGTAAAAATCCAGAATTGAATTGATTAAAAATTAATAAAAACCTTGACTCATCAAACCCTGGTACCATTCATGTGTCCTTAACTAACCGTTCTAAATTAAGCGTTAAGTAAACATGATGACATGACATGTTATATGCATTTAAAATAAAGCAGATGCATGTCATGGCAAATATGCATGAGTCAAACAATTCAAGCAATAGTTTTTACTTTCTAATAATGTATCAAATTCTCGATTTGATACATATCGTGTGGACCCGCGAGCGTGTCAACCCACTTTGACACACTTTGAATTTTATTTAATTGGTTTAATTTGATAACATTTTAATTTAGTTTCATAATTAAAAGTAATTTCTTTTAATTAGATTCGTGGCTTTTAAGTTTTACTTTAAATTTAAGTTTGAATTTGAATTTTAAATTTAAATTTAATTTAATTTAATTTAATTTTTAATTTTTAATTTAATTTTAATTTTAATTTAATTTAATTTAATTTTAATTTAACTTATGTTTGCATTATTAATTTATATTATTTGCAGTTCGAATTATTCGCAAAGGACGGCTCCCCGGGGCTCAATCCTTGCAATAATTGTTTGAATGATTAATAAATTTGAGTTTTAAGATTTATCTTGTTAAAATTTATAAAAATATTTTCCTAAATTTTAGGATTTTAATTTCGAATTATTGAATTTAATTTTTAGAGTTATTTAATGTTTCATAATTATCTTGATGATTATTAATTTTCTTTTGTTTAATTATTATTAATTTTTTGTAATTATTAAATTATTTAAAGTTGATTTTATAAGTTAAAGATTTGGTTTAATTTTTTGTTTATTCGAGATAAGTCTAACTTAATTAAGTTTGTATTATTAACAATTGAATTGGTTAAATTTGAGTTAGTTGAATTTTTATTTAAATTTAATTTATTAATTATCTCTAATTTTTTATTTATCTGGGATAATTCTAGACCAATTGAATTTGTATCATTAATAATTGAATTAGTTAAATTTGAATTAGTTGAATTTAATATAGATTTATTAATTATCTTTAATTTATTATTTATTTGGGATAATTCTAACTTAATTAAATTTGTATTATTATTAATTGAATTGGTTAGATTTGAATTAGTTAACTTATTGTTTAATTCGAATTTATTACTTATTTTATTAAGATTAGATGAATTTTCCTTGTTTTTAGGATCTATATTTGAATTTTTTAAATTTGAATTGTTCAAATTTGAATTAGTCAAATTTTTATCTAAATCTAAATTTTCTAATTTTTCTAAATTTACAGAAAGATTATCTAAATTTGCAGAAAAAATAGATCTAGCATGGGCATGCAACCTAGGGGTATTTTCGTAATTATTAAAACATACCGGTTTTTTCGCCGTCTTCCTCTCCGGGCATCGATTCTTGTAATGTCCGTGTTTCTGGCACTTGAAGCACTTGATGTGGTCCTTGTTCCTCCGGGCTCCTGGCATCGGTTGCTCCTTTGCCGCCGGTGGTGCCGTCCGATTCTTATGAGTAGGACACTTATTTTTATAGTGTCCTCTCTCCCTGCACTTAAAACAAATAATATGGAATTTAAAATTAACTTTTAAAATTGTACCTTTTTCCCCCTCCATCTTTGCCGTCTTGCTCCCTTGGCGGTTAGTCCAATCAGAAGCGCACCGGCTCTGATACCAATTGTAGGATCGATACACGCGCTAGAGGGGGGGTGAATAGCGCGTGTCGCTTTTTCTCGAAAATCGTTCGTTTATCTATACAAAACTAAGCAGCGGAATATTAGAAAACACAACAGAATGGACACGCGGGATTTACTTGGTTCCTAACCCCCCAGGGTTAGTACGTCCAAGGCCTAATCACGGGAGGCGCCCGTCCACTAATGGTCTCCTTTCCGAACTTCGTTCGGAGGCGGAGCAACCCGTCTTACAGTCCAATAACAATACAATAAATGAAATAAAAGGAAAGTAAGAAATAAAATAACCAAACACTTTGCCGCCGATCTGGAAGTCCGAGCGCCGCGCACTCCTCCTGGATCTTCCCCGGTAGCAAGCGTGCCTGGTCTCGTTCGCGTTCGGTAGCAGCTCTTGTTGGAAGGCGGATGTTAGAATTGTTGATTTCTGGCTGCTGCTCGAAGGCTTCTTTTATAGCCCGCCTGAGTCGACTCAGATGCCCATCTGGGTCGACTCCAGCCTGCGTGGCAGATCAAACTTTATCCCGTTCAGCCGATTTCCTCTCTGAGTCGACTCATCTTGCTTCCTGGGTCGACTCCAGCTTGCGTGGCGTCAGCGGCGATAACTTCTTGACTCTGCGTCATCCTGAGTCGACTCAAAACCCGATCTGAGTCGACTCCAGTGCCGAGTCGACTCAAAACCCGATCTGAGTCGACTCAACTCCGGTTTGACCAGAGTTGACTTTGAGCTTGACTTTGCGTTGACTTTACTCGCTTCACCTCTGCTTTTTCCTCTTGCTTCCAGCTCCTGGTTCCTGCAAGACAAGCATACAAGCAAGCAAATACAACGACCTAAAGTCTTACCTAGTGGGTCTAACTTCAGATTTCTACCGAAATCTTGGGTTAGCCTAACCCACTCCATTCTGGAGAATTCATGCCAACCAAGTCCTCCAGACTTGTTGGACTTGTGCTCGGCTCTGTCCTAGCCCCCCAGGATTTTTGCTGCGGTTCGGTTCTCTCTAACCAACCCAGACTTCTGCTGCGACTCGCACAAAACAGTGTCTCATCTATCATATGTTGACTTCCTTATGCCTTTTAAATTTTCTTTTGAGGCATGAGGAAGTGTCTCATCTGTTATACCGACTAGGTCGTTTTATTATGCATATCCAAACATCATTTTGAGGCATGAAAAAGATCTTATTATGCGTTTTATTATGCGTTTTATTGTCAAACATCGAAACACTAGGCAAGATCTTAGTACATCTTGCACCAACACCACCTACAACCGGCGAGAAATTCCCAGATCATTCCAAGTAGGCGACTTGGTATGGAAGAAGGTGAAACCGGCAGGCGAGGTCGGCAAGCTTGAACCCCCATGGGAAGGCCCTTATCGGGTGGTCAAGAAGACAAGCGTCGGCGCCTACTACTTAGCCGACTCGGATGGCAAAGACTTGACCAGACCTTGGAACACTACGCATCTTCGGCCTTTCTATACTTAGTACCCTTGAGCATCAGGCCTTGCTGTATGACCTACTGAACTTGTTATACTTGAATAATAATAATGTCTCTGCAGGTCCTCTTTCTCGTACCAAAGTTCCTCATCCATTCCTAGCACTCTCCCGACTCGGACATAGTCGCGGATCGAGCTAACTTAGGTCTCAGACCTACGCCATCGACATTACTCTCCCAACTCGGACATAGCCGCGGATCGAGCTAATTTAGGTCTCGGACCTACGCCATCGATATTACTCTCCCGACTCGGACATAGTCGCGGATCGAGCTAACTTAGGTCTCGGACCTACACCATCGACACTACTCTCCCGACTCGGACATAGTCGTGGATCGAGCTAACTACGCCATCGACACTCTCTCTCGACTCGGACATAGTCGCGGATCGAGCTAACTTAGGTCTTGGACCTACGCCATCGACATTACTCGGACATAATCGCGGATCGAGCTAACTTAGGTCTCGGACCTACGCCATCGACATTACTCTCCCGACTCGGACATAGTCACGGATCGAGCTAACTTAGGTCTCAGACCTACGTCATCGACACTACCTCACCGACTCGGACAAAGTCGCCGATTGAGCCCACGCTCGTCCTGAACCTCGGCCTGGGTCATCGCTCTCCAGGCGTGAAGGTTCTCATGGATCAAGCTCTTGGGGCCTTGTCCAAGACTGTACCTCTTCCATTCTAGTATGATGGAACTTATACGCCTCGCTGGGCCTCAAGCCCCGATGACGAATCACTCACTAATCACTGGCGTATCTCATAGGAACTAGCAGAGCTGAATGCCTAGACGACGCAGACCCGATCCAGTTGAGACTTAGTTCTCTCGCGATTCTGCCACGGTCCTCTCTACGGCTCATCTCGCTCCTTTCTTTCAAGACCCGACACTCAGGCTCACCCGATACAAGCAAAGTACGCAAGTAAGAAAAGGAGAATAAAGAGAAATTCAAAAGGATTTCCATTGAATGTCCGAAAAAGAGATTACAACAAGGGGATGGAGCTGATTACATTCATTTCTTTTTTCCCTTCCTCTTGTCGGTTGAAGACTTCTTCACAACTTTGGAAGTCGTTCTGTCTGACTTGGGCAACTCCTTCCATACCTTCAGAATGTCCAGCTGGCCCATGACTTCATCCGGGACGTCCACGCCCACTGCTTGAAGCTGCCTCAGTGCACCTTTAAAGCCAGACTGGAGCATCCTTGCTGTCCGCTCCAAAAATTGATTATTGAACTCTTTAGATTCCAGCCAGGCCTCCTTGGCCGCCTCGACCCGATCTTCCTCGCTGATCTTGTACGCGGCGAGTTCGTTCCGCGCATCTGTCGAGACGCCTTCGACCACCTTAGCTGCCTTGGTCAAGTCGGTCACTTGCTTCTTCAGCTGAGTAGCCTCCTCGGTCAGCTTGGCGACCTGCTCCTTCAATCCCTTGGACTCGTCACAAGCAAAGTCCAAGTCAGTGCACTGCTGGTCCAGTTGGTTCTTCAAGTACCTTAATTCCTCATCCTGCTTGGCTAGTCGGTTATCTTGGCTGACCAGCTGGTCCTTTTGCTTCAACTCTTCAAGGACCTCTTGCTCTTGGGTCCGAACTTCCTGCAGCTGCCGCTCTAAGTTCTCCGCTCTATCCTCAACAGTGAGCTATTGGGCCTGGGCCAAACTCGCTTGGTGCTGGTGCTGGTTGGCCACCGACTGAGTTATTTGAAGCTCTTTGATCAAGTCAGACTCCCTGGTCCGCAGCTCGGCCACCTTCTTTTCCAAGGATTGCAATCGGGCTTGGTGCTGAGGTTGGCTAACCGCTGACCGAGCTGCTTGGAGTTCCTTGGTCAATTCAGCCTCCTTGGCCTGCAGTTCAGCCACTTGCCTCTTGAAGGACTGGAATTGACGGAAGATGTCGGGCAGACGATTGTGTATCTCCATGTTTTCAGCCAAGGCCTGCGTTATATTTACTAAGTCAAGCAGTCTGCTACAGAATCGGGGGCGAGAATCTAAGGAAACTTACCCGAACCAAGTTGAAGGCGTTCTGGCTCGTCATATCCGATAGTGTCAAGGGGGCATAATAGGCGGAACCCCGAAGCGCCTGAGTGCTGTCAAGAATGGCGTCGAGATCCTCCCGCCTGAACGGAGCATCTACCAGAACTGGAGGCAACCGAACATCTGTCGGTGGAAATATGTCCCCCGGGTAGATTCCCGCCGAACCAGAGGGGCAAACGACCGCTAGGTAAACGACGGGGTAAGGTGAAGCCTGTTTGGTGGTAGATGGAGTGGCCCTCCGAGGCGCTGGACTTGGAACCGCGTCAGCGACCTGGTCTGAATCTAATATGATGACCGAAGGGGATTCCCTCGGTCCCTCACTCGCGGCTTCCCCTGCGGCCTCCTTCTGTGCTAAGGAAGCCGGTGTCGGCTCCTCGCTCTGATCTGCCGCGGGTGCCCCCCTTTCTCGTGTCGGCTCTGAAATCACCGGCCGGGACTCCTCCGGTGCTAATTCAGATAAGACAGCCACGGTGGCTGAGGTTGGTGCACGCACTAGAACTGCCTCCGATTCCATAGCCATGGGTGTTGGTTCGCCCAGGGGCAGAGCCGAATCCCCAGCAGATTCGGCCGCCGAGTGAGCCGCTGATTCGGCGCGCTGCTGAGAGGCCCGTACGACCGTTTGCCCCTCCGCCCGCTTGCTCGATTCGGTACCGGGTGCAGACTTGGACGCCTTTGAGGGACTCGATGATTTCTTTAGCTTGGGTTTAGCCGATGAGTCGGGCTTAGCATTCTTCTTCAACTTACCCTCTTCGACTAAGGGAGGGCGCTTTCAGGATGCCGACTGATCAGACGGCTCCCTGATAGTCAGCACTTTGGACTTCGGGGTCCTAACTGGTTCATCGGAACTCCGAAGTACCCAGCGATCCTAGGGAAAAACTCCGAGACAAGAAATCTAAGCCCCCCTTCCAGTTGATCTCGAAAAAATGTCTGGTAGCCGGGGGGAGGAAGATGTGGGCGATCGTGACTCTTGGGGACCCTAATCTTATACTCCCTAGGTATCTGATACCGGTGTTTCACCGTTGCCTTAGCCTCGTGGTTGAAAACTGACGAGGTGGACTCATACCACAACCCTTCGGGCTCCGAATCAGATATTCCTAATAAGGCTAAGACCTACTAGGAGGAGAGAACAAAAAGGAAAAAGGAGGAAGAAAAACAGAGCTTACACGGTGGAAGATCGCCGGAGGAGACAGACAGGAAGCAAAGGCTGAGGGAGACGACAGCAACGACGCACTCGGGCAACAAATAACTTTTGCAGATAAAGACACCGTCGCCTTTTCACCATGGATATATAGCGAAACCCTATCCAACGCCAACCGTCGGATCGGGCGACGACAAAAAGGCGGGATACGACACCAGCCGTTCGATGAGCGCGTTTTCCTAAGAGGATCCGATCGCGTCATAATAGCGGAACGAAAATCCCCTCAACAAGCTCGCTGCATTAAATGTTGTCCCGTGAAATGACGTTTACCTTAACGCGCGCGTGCTCACCGCCACGCCTTAAGGCTGACGTGTCAAAAAACGTGCGCCCACGTGTCCTCTGAGATACCGCTTAAGTTACCAATAGCCACCATACAGTCACCGGTGCCTCAGTGCCAGACTTTGACCTAAGTTAGACGTGCCTCTCCCCAGAACTGCTCATCGCCATGTCGGGCAACCAACGTGGCAAATGGAACACCGCCACGTGTCCTTCGCCCTAGATCAGACTCGAGCAATGGCTCAGTCTAGTCAGTCCGGCTCATGCTCCCTTCGACTAGACTAAGAGGGGAGGCTTATGTTACGGGAATAACCCATAGTACCCCTTATGTGACTTGAGTCTGATCCTGGTCCCTCCTACTGGCCCGATTAACCACAACCACCGTCTCCTCCTATACTTCAACAGGAACCAACTCACCCCTCCGTCTCTTTTATGACTGAATCGCCCATTCGGCACCCTCGTCACCGAATCACTCATTCGGCACCCTTGTCGCTGAATTGCCCATTCGGCACCCCCGTCGCCGAGACGCCCATCCGGCACCCTCGTCGCCGAGTCACCCATCCGGCACCTTCGTCGCCGAATCGCCCATCCGGCACCCTCGTCGCCGAATCACCCATTCAACACCCTCGTCACCAAATCGCCCATCCGGCACCCTCGTCGCCGAATTGCCCATTCGGCACCCTCGTCGCCGAATCACCCATCCGACACCCTCGTCGTCGAATTGCCTATTCGGCACCTTTGTCGCCCAGTCACCCATGCATACCTTTTGTCAAGCTAGATCGAATCGAATAGACGCAGTGCCCCACAGTGCCCTGGTACGCCCCACAGTGCATGGGTGACTGGGCGACGAAGGTGCCGAATGGGCGATTTGGTGACGAGGGTGTCGAATGGGCGATTTGGCGATGAGGGTGCCGAATGGGCGATTCGGCGACGTGGGTGCCGGATGGGCGATTCGGCGACGAGGGTGCCGAATGGGCGATTCGGCGACGAGGGTGTCGGATGGGTGATTCGGCGACGAGGTGCCAGATGGGCGATTCGGCGACGAGGGTGTCGAATGGGCGATTCGGCGACGAGGGTGCTAGATGGGTGATTCGGCGATGAGGGTGCCGGATGGGCGATTCGGCGACGAGGGTGCCGAATAGGTGATTCGGCGACAAGGGTGCCAAATGGGCGATTCGACGACGAGGGTGCCGAATCGACGATTCGATCATAAAAGAGATGGAGGGGTGAGTTGGCTCTTGTTAAAGTATAGGAGGAGACGGTGGTTGTGGTTAACCGGGCCTGTAGGAGGGACCAGGATCGGACTCGAGTCACATAAGGGGTACCATGGGTTATTCCCGTAACACCCTTGTATATTAAAGTTTGACTAGAAATAGTTAAGAGTAGTATTCTATATATATTTATAGTTTTCCACTATCAATTCAACCAATTGATATGTTGTAAACTAGTGTTCTATACTACCCTAGGATATTATTATACTTATTCATCTAGCACAGATCTGAAGTAATATAATAACCATAAACTTTATTTTTTTAATGAAATATGATCTAAAAATTTCCTTGTCAATCATCTTATAATTAGTTCTAAGGGTTAACACTAACAATATAAATTGCACTGTTCGCCAAAGAAGAAGCTACAATCGGGCTATGTTTGTTAGGTTTTTTCTAATCGTCTTTTCCACGTACAATAAGTTTAAAAGTTCATCAGATATAAAATTCCACTAGAGCAATGATTTTAACCTATACTCCGTTCCCTATTTTCTCTGACAAGAAGCTACACTATTAGTCAAAAAAATATTAAGCACCGGCCTGATATTTGTCAATTTTTCTCAGTTCGATTTTTTCGCTCAACAGGAGATCATCCTTCGTTGGATATTATGCTACACCATTCGTTGGCTGTCAAAGATCAACTTTCGTTAAAAAATAAAAAAAAATTGATAAATCCCAGTTAGCCTCATTAACTATCCCTGGGGGTGACTGGTCCGGTCTCACAGAAGTTTCCCACCGGTCACCAGGGTAAATCGAGAAATGCATGCAATGGCTAGCCCAGATGTCTAGTATCCTTTGATTGTGCTCCCCATTTGGAAGAAAATTTTTACAAATATGCTGTATATGAGGATCGAACTACATGTGCTTGGGTGACAACCTAAATATCCTACCACGACACCATATCCCGAGGACAACTTTCATCAAAAAATAAGCTGCACTATTTGTCGACTATTGCCTTTAATTCGGACTAAGGTCGATTTCTTTAAAAAAAAATATTTTAGAATGTAGTTTAGAATAATCTTTACTTCTTCTGCAAAAGGTGGATACGCCACCTTAGCGGCCCCACACGGTCGGCCCCACGACCATCTATGAGGAGGTAAATCGAGAAGTGCAGTTGGTTACGACGCAGGAGGGTATTGCCTGGCTTCGCCAGGATTCGAACCCTTGCCCTCTTCTGCAAGTTTGCTACGTCATAACCAACTCACCTATGCCCCGGGGGCAATAATCTTTACTTCTGATGCATATGATATTATGATGCCAACAAAATTAAAATTAAAATAAAAAATAAATCCACATCATATTATACTATTTAAATAATATCAAAATCACTTATATAATTAAGATAAATCACGTAACCAAATTACCGTACTTCTTTTTCTTCTGCATAAGGTAGAATTCGTCACCTTAGCGGCTCCACACGGTCGGTTTCATGATCATCTGTAAGGAGGTAAATCGAGAAACTGCAATTGGTCATGACGCAGGAGAGTATTGTCTAACTTCGCCATAATTTAAATTCTTATCCTCTTCTACAAATCTACTGCGTCATAACCAACTCAGCTACCAAATTACCGTACTTCATGTCTAGAGTCCTATGGTCCAACTTGAAATTAAAAATCAGGGATTGTATGTACGGGCAATCAAATAGTTTTAGAAAGAATTAATAATAAATAAATAAATAAATAATTATACAGTAGACATATAATTCCATCCCTTTACACTCTCCTCTGTCCATCTCTTCGCTTCCACCGTGGTCTGTTGATTGCGCAAGGACACGGAGCAGAGATGGGCTTCAGACCCCTCTCTCTCCATCTGATCCCGTGGTGCTTCCACGTGGCCGGCTGCGACGGCGCTACCGGCACCGCTGCCGACCCTCCGTCGTCCAAGAGATCCATACGCCTCCTGGGCGCCGACGGCCGGATCCGTCTCTACCACCTCCCAATAGCGGCCGGCGATCTCATGGCCGCCCACCCCCTCCACCTCCTCTGCCGCTCCGATGCCCTCGTCATCGGCCAGCCTGTTCCCTGCCTCGCCCCTGCCGAGTTCCTCCTCCCCGGCCGCACCTACTTCCTTCTCCCCGCTCACTTATGCCGCCCCGCCGCCGCCCTCTCCTTCGCCTCCCTCGCCGCCTGCCTCGGCGACTACCTCAAGAGATCCGGCGGGTGCTCGGCGGTGCGTCCGATCGAGATCCTGAAGACTCCCTCCGGAAGGCTCCAGATCCGCGTGCCCGACGAGTGCCTGGAGCGACTAGCGGCGGAGGAGGCTGCGGAGGAGAAGCGAGGGCGGAGGGTGTGCACGACGGAGGAGCTGGCCAAGGACTACAGGCAATTGGTGAGGTGCAAGTCGTGGAAGCCGAAGCTGGAGATGATCGACGAGTCGGAGAGGAGCGGTGGCCGCGGCGGCGCGGTGTTTGGAGGGATCGGGCGGAGGAAGAGGATCGCCCAAGACTGATATAACCAGCGCATATAGTACATATCATTCCGTTATACACACATATATATATCGGGTTTCTCCACCCTTTCGTTTGTAACATCTCGTGTTATAAATCTTTATGACGGCCCTAAAACACCCTCTTCCTAGGTATTTTTTTTTTTTGGTTGTTACACGTGTTGAAATCAGCAAACTGAAACACTGGAATGGAGAATACGATATACCGTTTGTTCGTATCTCTTTGTGTAACGGGACATGGGTGATGGAAGTGGGTAACTGTGCAATCGGAAGCGCCAGCGAGTCGATCGAGGAAGACGACGAAAGAGTGGTCAAATCGCTACACACGTGTAGGTGGACTCGGGAGGGCGACGGTTTTGGATTTTGGAATGGTCCATCTCTTTAATTTCCAGCACCTGCGGGGCGACGGTGAAACGGTGACAACGAACGGAACGGAGTAGAATGATTTTTATTTTTTTTTTCAGAAAGAAAATGAATTATTTCTAGGAAATGACATTTGATATGATAGGGAGTAAGATAAAAATATACAATGATAAAATAGCCATGTTAGTTAAATTTATCAATGATACAATATTCTTCTTCATAAAGAACAATGATTTTGTTAGATTGAGAGTTTCACCTTGCTTCAATTTTTTTTATGCTTGATGGGTTTTCAGATTTGTCTATTTAATTTCAAATATAAATTCATCTGAGAATACTTATTTATTTTCATTTTATTTATCAATAAATATATATAGATATATATATATAAACAGTAGCGATTCACTCAGTCTTTTGAATTACTAAAAATTTTTAGGGAGAAAGATTTCGATCACTATGCTTGTGTTTATGACCATGTTTTATATAAAACATCTTCAAGTTTTAGCTATTTTAATGTGCGTAACAGGGGAAGAAATAAAATATTATGTTAAGAGATAAAAAAAAGTTAGTATCCTAATTCACGAATTTGTATTACTCTTATTACTTTAACTTAAACGGTTTGTTAAATATAAAAAAATGAGAAAATTATTAATACAATCAGGGCTCAAGTGTTTATTATAAGATCAGTGCATGCGTTAGAGGATGATGAATAACGCTCGTTTGTTCATTCATTCTATTAAAAAACTAATAGCGGATATTAGAAAACAAAATAAATACTATAACAAATTTGACTTTCTACAGCATGTCATTAACGGCGTACAATTATAATGTGCTGTTAATAATAGTTTTTACAGCACACCTAATATGTGCACTGCTGATAACTGGTTTTCCCAACCTGCTCTAACTGGTTTTCCCAGCCCACTCGCCCGCTCATTAGGTTTTCCCAGCAAGCTGGTTTTCCCCTCTCGCCTCTGTTAAGTTCTTCCTCGACGGCGCTCGACCGCGCTCGCTTGCCTCTGTTACGCGAGGTCCCCTCCCTCTCTGTTCCTCTCAACGCCCTCTCTCCTCTCCGCCCGCCCTCTTTGTTCCTCTCCGACCACCCTCTCCAGCCGCCCTCTCCGCCCGACCTCTCCGTTTCCCCCGTCCTCTCTGTTCCTCTCCACGCGATCGAACTCGGTTTCTCCTTCCTCTCCACCATTGCAACTCCCCCTCCATCCGTGCTCGTGCTCGTGCCGATCAGTCCGTTCTCGCGCCGGTCAATCCGTGCACTGGCCGTTCATCCTGAGTCCGTCCTCCAGTCATTCGTTGCAAGCTCCTCTCCAGGGCCTGTTTTCCTCCACCGTGTCAATTCTCCTCAGTCCTATTTCCTCCCCTTACAGCAGCAATAAAAGGTATTTCCTCCACTTACAGCAGCAAAAAGTTATTTCCTCCGGCCGTCTGTTGCATCTTTTGAACCCTCGGATGATTACACCTGCGGCTGCTCTTGATTGCATCAGAGCTTTAGCATGTCGTGCATTGCTTGGTTTAGCAAGAGATGAATTAATTGCACACATATTAATAAATTTGCAGGTTGTGAACTTGCTATATGAAATTTATTTTGTGGTGCTTGAAATAAAAATTCACGCCCTTGATGCACCTCTAATTTGTTTAAAGATTCATTCTTTGTTAGCAGCACTTTGAATGATCGTTTTTCTTTTGGTTTTATTATCTGAACCAGATGAAAATTTACCATCTCTTCAAGCTGTTCTCAACCTTCCTTTATATTTCAGGTCGGTAAAAAGCTTTCAGAACTTATTCGAGATTTGAGCAGTCCTTAAATTAGACACTCTCTTAAGACATCCTTGTTACCTACAAGGATTTTCTGCCTGTGTCTTAGGATTCTTAGACTTAGTGTTGACCTAGAGGTGTGTTAGTAGAAGCCCTAGAGCCAATTATGTGATGATTGACTAAGGACTTTTTATATCATATTCTATTATTAATAAAGGCATGACTTTTGGTTATTATACTTACTTTGTATTAATGCCAAATAACTAGGTATAATAATGTCTTTAGGTAGCTAGTTCTAATCTATATTATATCGATTGTTTGAATCGATAGTGAGATGATATAGAGAACACTACTTTTAATTATTCCTAGTCAAGCATTAATATTCAGGTGTAGGTACTTGGAATTCTGTTCCGTTCAATTCTTGCCAGACAAAAATTTTCAGGAACAGAACCTTTCCAAGCAACCTACGTCTTCGACCAGACATGTGCTTGATTGATCAAGCAAGTTCTTGACCAATCAAAGCACACCTTGATTGAAACATATGATCTTGGACTCTTGTATTGGTATTTAGGATCCATACAAAGAAAAAATAAAAATAACTATGCAGCAGAATAAATAGTTGTACCTTTCTTCTTTGTAGATTGTGTAGATGATTGTACGTTACCCGAAGACCTCTTGATCTTCTGTTGTATTCCTCTCCTCTTCCTGGACGTCGTGTGGGGGATGATCTACCAAGATGACTCCACCCAATTCCTTCTAATCCTTTCTTCTAATCTTCTAATTCGATGGCAAGAACTCAAGGAAGAAGCTCTATTCTTCTTCCTCTTCCTCTTCTTCTTTCTATTCTCTTGGCTGCCGACCCTAGCAAGGAAGGAAGCCCCTTGTGTGCCGGCCCTAGCAAAGAAAGAAAGGAAGTGCTTGGGAACCGGCCCTAGCACACAAAAGAGGGAGGAAGAAATAGAGAGGGAGTCGATTCTAGCACAAGGGGAAGGAGGTGTTTTGTGCCGCCGGCCCTAGCAACCAAAAACAAGGATTGAGTTGTGTTTTTGCCTCTCCCTATCCTCCCCTTTTATAGCTTTGCCATCATAAAAAGTTTAGGAAAAAATAACCGAATTAATATAATTTTGTTGTATAACAAAATTTATATAATTTTGTTGAATAATAAAAATTTTTTAACAAAATTTTGTTGGATAACAAAACTTAATAAAATTTTATTGGATAATAAAATTTAATAAAATTTTGTTGGATAACAAAATTAACATAATTCTATTTAGAATTAATCCAAATTCTATTAACTGAATTCTTAATAGAATTCTAAACAGAATTCTAACAAAATTCTTAACAGAATTCTAACCAAATTTTCAACAGAATTCTTAACAGAATTCTAACAAAATTCTCATTGGGTGGATATGAGACTTTATCTAGAGGCTACAACAGGGACCTAGAGGAGGAATAGGTTTTGACCTCCTGATGGGTTTGGGCTTCCCGTGTTCTCCTTGAACACCCAACTCAAGTCCATTAATAATAACTCATACCACTAAAGGGTTATTATTGAACTACCGCACTAATCTCATATTATAATATGTGCTCCTTTTTATCATGAGTGCATTAATCTCCCTGTATTTAAGATATCATATATCCGTCAATTAATTGAATTACTAACAACTCAATTAATTAACTTATAATTCCGAGAGTAGTACCACTCAACTTAATTATTATTATGCAGACTAAGTCCACTTGTAGGGTTTACATGATAATCCTTATGAGCTCCTTAAGGGGACATCATCAGCCTAAATGATTAGGGGTATGGCGGTGCGTGGCTTAGGTACGACGATGCATCTGTCACAGCGGTCACTACGAGCAAGGTCCTGCACGACCAGGCTTATGTTCTTTTCTATAAGCAAATGCAATGATCCACCATGTCCTATTTAATCTGTCGACCCAGTCTCAGGATGGTGTGTACATGAAAACCGCGGTTGAGATCAGAATTTCTTATGTGGTTACATGTAGAGCTCTTATTATCGGTATCTGGATTAGGGCAGGATTGAGGTGTCTGAGGTTTCCCCCTTGCTTTGCCACAGCAAATGTATACTGGCCTGAAAGCCATTTTTATACTAGAGTTGTTATTTCTTTTTTTGGAGAACATGAGGTTGCTTGGTTTGACAATAGATTCACCAGTTGATCAAGCTCAGAGAGCTGAGTCGATCAGAAAGTGAACACACCATTTCTGGTTGTTCAGTAGCCTTGAGCATTTATTTCGATAATTTCGGATTCAATCGATTCGCATAAAACTTCCAACCTTGATTTCTACTAAGATGTTAGCTCAACAATAATGGGAGCTTCAGTATCTCTTTATATCTTTGTTTTACAATTTGGTATTGTCTCTCTATTTATCCCCATTGTATTATTTATATTAAAAATTTAGGGTAATTAAGATGTCACTTTAAATAATCAAATTTATTAGTTTGATGTTTTTAGCAAAAATGTTTTATTTTATTGTTCAATCGTATATAATTATCTTTTTGTAGTGATAAAGGAGTGATATTGTTTTGATAAATCTCAGTTAGTTTCATTGATTATTTTTAGGGTGATCGGTTTGGTTCCACGAAAATTTTCCATCGGCCATCAGAGTAAATCGGGAAATGCACGTAGTGGCCAATCTGCGCTGTCTAGAAATGTTGTAAACACGGACGTCTCTGTTTCCGAAACGCTGGGAAATGTTTCCATCCGTGGAAACTTCAACCTCGTGGGCGACGAGGAGGAAATTGGTGCAGAGGATGCGACAGAGGTGCTTGGTACAGAACTGCGCGGTGGACTTGGGCACCTCGAAGCGGGCGGCGAGTTCAAGGTAGGGAGCACCCGAGGCAAGGCGAGAGAGAGCGATGGCGAGCTGCGTTATCTGGAAACGTTGTAAACATGGACGTCCTCGTTTCCGAAACGCTGGGAAACGTTTTCATCCGTGGAAATTTCAACCTCGTGGGTGATGAGGAGGAAATTGGTGCAGAGGACGCGACTAGGGATGACAACGGGTTCGGGGATCGTCGGGGAAGCCTTCTCCATCCCCGTCTCCGAAACCCAAACTTATATACCATCCCCGTCCCCATCCCCATCCCGTCGGGTATCATAATTTAAATACTATCCCCGTCGCCGTCGGATTTCGAGTATCCAGCGGGTTTCGGAGATCCCCACAGATTTCGGAGGTGGTTTTCCCCGCGGATATTTCCATGGGTATCCCCATACCCATCCCCATCCCCGTCATGACATATTTAAAAATATTTTTTAAAAGTTATTTCTATTGTTTATTATATTAAAATTTTAAAGAAAATTAAGATATTTATTTTAGAAATAATGAAAGGGCGAGCTATTCATTTTTTTAATTATCAATAGGACTTTTTTTTCATTTTATATAAGATGTAATATTAATGATTTTCTATGAATGAAATTATCAAAGTCGGGTTTGGGGGATGGGGACGGGGAATTTTTAGAATACCATCCCCGACCCATCCCCGCTTTTCGAGATTCGGGGATTCCCCATCCCCATCCCCGTTTTCTCGGATTCGGGGGATTTCCCGATCAAAATGGGATCGGAGAACGGATTCCCCATCGGGTCCGGGTCTAATTGCCATCCCTAGACGCGACAGAGGTGCTTGGTACAGAAGCGCACGGTGGACTCGGGCACCCCGAAGCGGGCAGCGAGTTCAAGGTAGGGAGCACCCGAGGCAAGGCGAGAGAGAGCGATGGCGAGACGGGTGGGTCCGGAGAGACGGAGGGAAGACCCGGCGGGGTCGTGGCAGTCGAGCAGGGGGTCGAGGAGGCCGCAGAGCCACTCAAAGGTGGTAGACTTAATGCGGAAACAAAGGAGGGAGTGGGCGGGGTCTCGCTGGCGGAGGGCAATGGCGGCGTGCGGCTCTGAGTCTTGCTGGTATCGTTTGCGCTTGCGGGGGCGGCACGGGGAGATGGCGGCGATGTGGGAGGCGGAGGAGAGGAGGTGGAGGGAAAGGGAGAGGAGGGAGGATTGGGGTGCGGAGAGAAAAAGGGGTGGAAAACGAAGGTCGCGAGTGGGCGAAGGGGAAGAGGGTGAGAAGGAGGGGGATTTGGGACACGAGGAAGGAAACTAGGGCAGCTACCTCCTTTGGGTCCATCTCTTCTGATTGGGTGAGGGACACGGAGGACCCGCTGGAGGAGTTCCGGCGCTCGATGCTGCACATGATCGTGGAGAAGGAGATCGTGGGCGGCGCGGAGCTGCTCCGCCGCTTCTTGGTCTTCGACGTTTCCAAAAGTTGGAAACTTCAACTATTGTCGTTTCCCGTTTCCGTTTCCGCATTTCCCGTTTCCCGTCTCCAAGTTTCCAGCATCTTTTGATTGTGCTCCCCATTTGAAGGAAAATTTCTGTAAATACGCCGTAGCTGAGGATCGAACCGTAGGTGCCTAGGTCACAACCTGGATGTCCTACCGCGGCATCAGTGTCCCGGGGACAAAACTGTAGTAGGTGAATTTTTTATAGTGACTGACCCACCACCGAAACGATCCCATATTAGAAAATTTTCTAAGAGATTTTTTGGAGGCACGATACCACTATGTTAATAAGAGCCTATTGCCGAAACAACACCTAACCAACAAATACATGTTGTTAAGACTTGAATCACACATCACCTCAATCAACAAATACATGTTGCTAAGAGGATTCAAATCCGAAACCTCAAACAATACATGTCTCTATGTTTACCACTTGGGATAAGACACTTCAACATAATTAGAGCTCAGTATTGTTATTTTTTTTGCTTCCGGATCATAATTGAGTTGGTTATGACGAAACAGAGTTGTTGAAGTGGATATGAGTTAAATTTCGATGAAGCTGAGGCAAAGTCCTCCTCCGTCGTGGTCAATTACAGCTTCTCGATTTACCTTCTCATAGATGATTGTGGGATCGATCGTGTAGAACCGTTGGATGATGGATTTTATCTTCAGCATTTTGCCGAAGTATTGTTATTTTCTGTTTAATTTTTATTGTAATAGTTATAATATAATTAACTATTATACAATGTGAATATATTATAACAATTATAATTTCTTGTTACAATATAAATTTCTATTAATATTATAACAGTTATGAAATTATAATTATTATAAATTGATTCAAGATTTAAAAAAAAATACAATAGGATAGAATATTTTTTGATAAAAAATTATAAAATAAGACATCCTACATGATTTAAAAAACAAAACCTTCTTTTGATTTTTTTTAAAGTTTAAAAAAAGAAATACCATCTTTATCAATATTATTAATATTAATCTAACTTGATAAATAGTAAAATTTATATCCATTTTTTTTAAAAAATAACGCCTTATTTTTCAGGAAAATAAAGACAATTCTTTTAAAGAAAAAAATAAAAAAATAATAATAATCTCGACCCTGCATTGCACGCCTCGCCCTGATGCCTAACATTCTGTGGGCCCACAGCTCGTTCGGTATTTTATCGAATAAATCAACGTTGGCGATGAGCGGAGACCACGTTGCGAACTTTTTTTTTTCTGAGATGCTTTGCTTCGCCCTCGTCCGATGCCTTTGCCTTCCTTCGCTGCCGCAACTACTGCCACAGTTACTCGTTCCGTTGCATCACCACCAACCGCGTCGAGCTCACTGCAAATCTTCAACACCTACCTCGCCACTTGCCTCGGGTTGAGATTGACCTCCTCCTCCGTTCGCACTCTGCTCCCCCTCAGTCATCGCCTCAAAGCTCGCTCCTTCCTCGCCCCCGTCTTCTTCCGCTCGCCTACCCCTCTTCCCACAGGTATTGCTGCTAGTCACCGTACTTTACTGCTACAAGGCGTTTCTAGGGATTTCTAATTGTGGTTCAATTAACTACTTTGGGTTCTCTTGTTCTTGCACTCCTTTCTCCGGCCTTTCTCTCACAAAACTCGAGGCGGAGGATTGTTAGGGCTGAGTTGCTGTTGTGGAAGTGGAGGTATAAGTGCCGCTTTATGTTCGCTTTACTCGGGTGGATGAATATGAGGGAAAGGAAAAAAAAGAAATTAATGCACATAGAGAAAGTTAATTTTGTTATACATGTATTATTTTTGTTCAAAATTTTCTCTCTCTACTTCCTTCCTTTTCCTCCACCCGTCTAAACAAGTCATGGGCGTCGTTGAGTTTGGCTGAAAAAATTTGCATCTTGAGTCTTGATCATATTGATTTTTGGTTTTCCTCTTATTTGGTCGCTCCTCTTTTTTGGACCCTTGTCTTCTAAAATTCAAGACGGAAGATTGTTTTCATATCGTTAGGGTTTAATTTACTGTTGCAGAAGTGGAGGCGTAGTTGCATCTTTGTGTTCCCTTTATTCTGGTGGATCAATCGGAGGAAAAGGAACAATGCCTGCGCATAAAAAGTCATCTTTTTTCTCCATATGTTATTTTTGTTCCTTTTCCCCTCCTTCTCCCTCCTATTCATCCATCCAACTAAACAGGCCAATGATGCTAATAAGTTCGGCTGAAAAAGTTTGCATCTTGATCATATTTTTGTTTGGCTTTCCTCTTACTGGCGCGCTCCTTTTTTTGGGCCAAGATTGAAAAATTGTTGCCTGTTGTTTCCATAAACGTGTATTCTGCTAATAGATTCTTAGGGTTATTTTTTGTTGCAGAAGTTGGAGCTTTATGTTCCTTTTAGTTGGATGAATGAATTTGAGGGAAAGGAACAATAAATGTACATAAAAGAAAACAACTCATTTGTATTGATGGTGTTTTTTCTGTTCAGATTATTTTATGAGTAACTTGGCCAAACTAACTGTACTATAATCTAAGTTCAAATTACTTCCTAGTTTTCTCATGTGTAATGCATGTTACCGTATGATAGTGTTAATATATTATTTTTTAGGTCCCTCGTTAATGTGACTTAGTTGGGTGGCGATGCTAAACTTCTATATACTTCCCTTGTAGGCTTATATACTAGAGAAGAAAGAATATAGGTTCATGTCAGGTTGCTAGTTCCTTCTTTACTTTTTAGTTAATTTTTCATGCAGTGACATACTGTCATCATCTTATCTTAATTGCCTAAATGACAATTTAGGTGGTGTGTCTAGACCCCCAATCAAATTGATTATTATTATTATTATTATTATTTTACATTTTTCCTTTGTAAGATGTCACAGGATGCATTTTTCTTGTTTGGACTGTGTAATTCAAGGTTAAACTAATTGAGCTTGTGAGATCATGTTAGCTTATACCATGACATGTTTCTACTAGATGGCTGAAGCCAAGACTTCTCTTTGTTGGTATGCAGTCTTAGCAAGTGCAAATAGATGTTATGAGTTGATTAAACAGTTGCTCATCTATTTACAGATATGGGAAGCAATGGGGTTCTTCTAGGAAAGGAACCTGACTTAGTTCTCTCCTCTTCATATGAGGCTGCAATGCAGGCCCTTTCCTCTCTAATTGGTGGGACGCAAAAATAATGTTAAACCCCCAAAAGGAAAATTGAATACAATGCTTGATTATTTAAAGGTAATTTGGAGCTGATCTCGTTCTAAATATTGTAGTTTTTAAATGTATTCAGTAATTGAATTACATCTCATTGTCTTCTGTCCCCTGTGGTGGATTGGCTATGATATACATACACAGTTGATCTTGAATTACTTATTAAGACCTTTTCCATCTTATTCTTGAACCTGGGTGGGCAGCAACAACTTTGGTTTTTCCTTTTTGCCAATAATGTTTGTGAACAAGACACTCCATGAAGAAATTATGCTGATAAAAACAATATATAATGTTAATACATGATGTAAGAAATATTGTCAAATCAGATCTGTTAGTGTGAGAAGCAATGCCTAGTGTTAAAACGTTCATATTTCTGTAAGAACTAGGCTATGTCAAGTCTAACATGATTCATG
>NC_133862.1:16213887-16222192 GCF_044706935.1 Curcuma longa | reverse complement strand
AGATTGCTTTGTGGTTAACAAAGGGCCCTGAGGATGTGTTAGGTTATGGGGGAGATTCTGACTTAAAAGAATAATGATTAGATTTTTTAAAAATTTCTATACCAATTTTGAAAAACAATTTGAAAAACCAGTCTGTAAAAGTCTTTTAAAAATTATTCTAATATTCCTTAAAAATTTCTGAAAATGCTTTTGAAAAATAATTTTGCAAAATTATTCTTGAAAATTCTATCTTCAAAAACTATCTATTTCTAAACACTTATTTTGAAAAGTTTTTTGAAAAACTATTTTACAGCTATTTATCTTGAAAAGGTTTTCATGAAACTTATAAATATATATACTTTTCAAAATTACTTTCTAAAATCTACTATGATCTTTCAAGAAGTGTCAAGACTTAGTTGTGACCATAGGGATACTATTATTGTTGGTGTAAGAGTGAATAGACTTAAACATAAAATATTTTTGATGTGTGTAAAGGGGGAGAAGGAAACTTAAGTTAATCATATAGAATTCTCCCAGAGAATTAAACCCTGACCTATATTAATTTAAAAAATTATCAAACATCAAAAAGGAGGAAATTGTTGGTGCAAGAAGCACTAGATCTTTCCTAGGGTTTCGATGTTTGACAATACACCTAAGTCTGATCAATTTGACTAAGGGTTGATCCAAACAGGACTTGATGTTTGGATGTGTAGAAGTAAGTGCGAGAAATCCTAGTCAGTTAGACTAGGCAGTGGAAGTCCTGATCTGGACGATCGGGCAAGGAAAGTCCTGGTAAGTCTTAGCAAGGGAAAGTCCTAGTTGTAGGCTAGGCAAAGGGAAGTCCTGGTTTGGAGCATGAGACAGAAGTTTTGGCAGAGTCGAAGCACTAGGTGAATTCTAGGCTGGTCTGGAGGACCGAGTCGCAGCAGAAGTCTCGACTGGTTTGGAGAACCATGTCGCAGCAGAAGTCTAGGCTGATCTGGAAGATCGAGTCGTAGCAGAAGTCTAGGATGGTCAGAGAGAACTGAGCCGCAGCACAAATCCTGGGGGTTGAAAACAGAGCCGAGCAAAAGTCCAACAAGTCAGAAAAACTTGGTTGGCAAAGGTAAATTCTCCTTAGTGGAGTGGGTAAGGGGGCTTTCCTGGAGTGGAATGGTAGGCGTCAGACTAATCCAGGATTTCAGTAGAAATCTGAAGTTAGACCCACAAGGCGAAGTTAGACCCGCAAGGTAAGGTTTAGGTTCTTTGTTTGTTTGTATGTTTGTCTTACAGGAACCAGGAACTGGAAGCAAGATGGAAGAAACAGAGGTAAAGCAAACAAAGATAGTTGAACCAAGTCTAAGGTCAACTCAGGTCAAACCTGAGTCAAAGTGACTCAAGTCGACTTGAGGGAGTCGAGTTGACTTGAGATGGAAGTCGAGTCAACTTGAGCACCAGATAAAGCCGTGGAAGCTAAGTCTATTAAGAGATGCCACGTCAGCTTTTAGTCGACTCGGATAGGGACTCGAGTCGACTCGAAGGCCAAGTCAGCCACGGAGAAAGTGGATCGGGCTTACGTGGAGTCGACTCGAGATTGGCCTAAGTCGACTCAAGCAGGCTATAAAAGGAGGGGCAGACTACACAACAAATAATCAATTCTTCTCTCCAACAAGCGGCGACTCTAAACGCGAACGGGGCCTTACACGTGCAACCGAGGAAGATCTAGGAGGAGTGCGTGGCGCTCAGGATTTCCAGAATGGCTCAATGCTTGTTTGGTTTATCTTTTTACTGTCTTTATTTTCTATTTGTGATATTATTATTGGACTGTAAGATGGGTTTCTCCGCCTCCGAACAACATTCGAAAAAGAGACCACTAGTGGACGGGCGCCTCCCGTGCATAGGCTTTGGACGTACTAACCCTGGGGGGTTAGGAACCAAGTAAAATCCGTGTGTCCCTGCATATCTATTTAATTCCGCTGCAAGTGTCTTTGTTAAAAATGAACGAACGAGAAAAGCGATAACACGCTATTCACCCCACCCCCCTCTAGCGTGTTCCAGTGATCCTATAGTCAGGTCATCGACTAGAACTAAATTATTGTATAGCTCAGCACACAAACTCGTGTTAACCGGGCTAGTACAATAAACTAGTCGTTGAAGGCCATAATACTCTACGACCTCCACGGATGGTATACATGATCGTGCAAAGAAGGTCTTATAGATATACCTAGAATGTAGTGATAAATGATAATGATGCAAATCAAAGTCTATGTTCCTCAGTGGGGAACCTGAGGTCTGTGCTAAGAGTCCTAGAGGGGCCGGCCTCATGAGCCCTTTTCTTAATCCTATTGCATTAAAATAAGGAAATTTAACAAACAAATTAAAGTAATTTAATTTTAGAATGGATTTTAAGGCTTACCTAGGCATTTTCACATAATAAGACTAGAACTTGTTGGGTTGCAAGAGTGCAAACATAGTCCCACATCTAAAGCACATGGAAAAGATCATGGGGTTAAAAGGATGGAAAGTATCTACATTGGCATGAGGCCTTTTGGGGAGAGCCCAAGAACAAAACCATGAGGGCTTAGGCCCAAAGTGGACAATATCATGTCATTGTGGAGATGTGGACATTCTTTAGACCCTACAAGTGGTATCAGAGTGAGACCGCTCTTCACCGGACTAATCGCCGGATGAGCCATGATCCAGATCTAACCATGTGCTTTGAACCTTAAACAAAGGAAATGGGTGCTCCCGTGTCTGAATCAAGAGGACCAGACACCAGGTGAAAGTCCTAGTAGGTCGGGTGGACCGAGGGGCAAAAAGTCCTAGTTGCGGCTAGGTGAAAAAGTCCTGGTGGGTCGAGGATTCAGACATCAAACGGAGGATTTCCGTTTGAAGGGGGCCTGTGGTCCTTTGTTTGAGGGGGGGATTGTTGGGTTGCAAGGGTGCAAACATAGTCTCACATCTAAAGCACATGGAAAAGATCATGGGGTTAAAAGGATGGAAAATATCTATATTGGCATGAGGCCTTTTGGGTAGAGCCCAAGAGCAAAATCATGAGGGCTTAGGCCCAAAGTGGACAATATCATGCCATTGTGGAGATACGGACATCCTTTTGGACCCAACAGAACTGACGACCTATATGCTTGCCAATGGCGCGGGAAAGAGGATTTTAGAGAAAGGAGGAGTTTTGGTGTAGAAGAAAAGTGGTGGGCCTCGGTTACTTTTATAACCCAATTCCAAGCTCCTAGAAGCAAATCGAAGCGCTCGAATTTTCGTCGTGCGGGACGCCTAGATTTTCTTTCCAGGCCACTAGATTGTAAAACCGAGGGCGCTGGTCAAAAATCGTGGGCTGGTTTCTGGTTTTCATTTGGGGCACCTGGATTTCAATATCCGGGCGCCCGAAGTTACTTGGGTCGGGCTTTTCGGGTTTAACTAGATATTTAGATTTATTTAATTGGTTAATTGGTTGGTTAATTAAGGATTTTAAATATTTATTAAAGTAAAGTTTTATTAATTTATTAAATATTTGGTAAATTTATTATATTAAAAATTTGGTAAATTTATTAAGTTAAAGATTTGGTAAATTCATCAAGTTAAAGATTTGGTAAATTTATTAAGTATTAATTACATTAATGATTAAGGCTTAATTAACCTATTAACGATTAATTAAATTTTAATTATTAATTTGATAATTAATTAAGTTTTAATTTATGTTTTTAATTAAATTGATTAATTAAGTTTTAATTTAAATTAATTGATTAATTAAGTTTTAATTTACGTTTTTAATTAAGTTTTAATTTAAATTAATTGATTAATTAAGTTTTAATTTACGTGTATAATTAGGTTTTAATTTAAATTAATTGATTAATTAAGTTTTAATTTAATTGATTAGTTAAGTTTTAATTTAAATTAATTGATTAATTAAGTTTTAATTTAAGGTTTTACTTTAGTTTTTAATTAAATTAATTTATTATTTAAGTTTTAATTTAAATTAATTGATTAATTAAGTTTTAATATACGTTTTTAATTAAGTTTTAATTAATTAATTAAGTTTTAATTTACGCTTTTAATTAAGTTGATTAATTAAGTTTTAATTTAAATTAATTGATTAAGTTTTAATTTATGTTTTTAATGTAACGACCCGGTCCGTCCGCCTGTGGGAACTCTACTTATCCCGACTCCCTATTTTTCTGTGGGTTATGGGCCATCGACCATCGACCGTGTCGTTACCTACTTGGACTTTCCACCCCTGCCCAGTGGATTTTTTGTTAATTTGAGGGGTGTCCTAAGGCAATCGCCTTACGGTTATACTATTTATTAGATAAATAACAATTCACTATTTGAGTGCACATTCCATATGTGTTTGATCGGATCTTAAACTCGAATACTGAATGTCCGCAATACGATTCATAGCATGAGAGAATTTGTGATTGGATCACAACTCGTGAACATCTCTACATGTGCAATTATGAATGTATTGAAATTATCCCTAGTCAAGGAATTGATGAGCACGGACGTCATCGATTCTGTCGAGACTAGCACGTTTAGACTCCTTGGTTAGCCAAGCAGTCGATCTCACTGCTGTCAACATTAGATGTTGAGAGTCAAACGTGGATGCTGGTTAAAGGTAATCAGTTCATTGGAGTGACCTGTCTTGAGACTTCATATGGTTCGATTCATATGTCAATGAAGATCTCAATGCAGCTTAAGTGCGAGTTTCCTTTGACTTGCGGTATTCAAGTCATCTTGGTCATGGAGACTTATACTTTGACATCTTAAGTAAGCATCTCCGAGGAGGTGTAGACCCGAGATGATTGGGTATAAGTCGAAGTGTCCGAAGGTGTTTGAATAGCCCACAGAGGATTCACCGCTCCTTGAAAAGGGAGACGTATACCTTGCGGCCGCTTGTCAGGATTGTTACTAAAAGTCTTTGGCCAAAGCATTACATGTTAAGAGTACAGTAGTACTCTTGGATACGTGTACGAGTAACTTGAATCCACAGGACAAGAAAGCAGCTTGGGCTAGGTGTGACGTAGTCAGCCTAGTAGGGATCGACACATAGACCATGTCCTGAACCAAGCGGGTATAAGACGGTGAAAGGAACGAGGCACGATTCAGTGTAGCTGCTGAAGGGTTTAGAAGATGTTCTGGAATCAATCGTTGATTTTTCGATCAATTGGGGATCATGATATACTACTAGGTGTCACTCATGATCGTTCTGTAATTAATGGTTAATTACGGACGGCCAACATAATCGGGAACCTATTGGGTCACACGCACAACAAGTTCTCCGAAGGACTTAAAACGAGTTTGAGAATTAGATTCTCAGAATGAGAGAGATAAAGTTTGGTTGAACCAGACAAAAGGACAAATTGATGGAACTCGTCTTACGAAGACGAAATGAACGAAATTGATTTTGTTCAAATCAGAAGTCGTTTGGTTAGTGAACCAAATGATTCGATTTTGAACCGAATTGAACCAACTTGGTTTGGTTCGCGATAGAAGAGGTTTTGACAGAACAGATGTGGTGAGAAGTGTCGTCTTGTGAAGACGAAACGAACAAAACTAGTTTGGGTCAAATCGGAGTTCGTTTGGTTAGTGAACCAAACGAACCAAGATAAATTAGGTTTGTTAAAGTATGGATCTGAAACCGACCCGGTCCGGTCCAACCCTAAACCTAATTTGTTAACCGGTTCACTTAATTGAAGCGCCGAACTGTGCATCCTTCTTCCACGCGATAAAACAGAGAAATCCTCTATTTTTTTTTTGGTGTGCAATCTCTCGCAAGGGGCGGCGCTGTGCCTGGTGGACCGCCGGCGTGACAGAGCTTCTCCCCTATGCGTGGCTGCCAGCTTCTCCCCGGCTCGCGACTGCCAGCTTGTTCCCTGCGCGCGGCACCCTTCTCCTCACGCGAAGGCCGACTTCTCCCTCGTGCGAAGGCTAGCTCCTCCCTCGCGCGAAGGTCGACTCCTCCCTTAAGCAAAGGCCTGTTTTCTTCCTCCCGCGAGAGCACTGTGCTTGCTGCCGGCCTCACCATCGACGGTGTGGAAGTTGGAGAGAAGAATCGCGAGTCTCAGCCTTGCTTTTCTTTAGTGCCGGCCCATGGAATACCGAAGCTTGGTTATTCTTCTTCTCCCCTTTCTGCACTGTTCGCGACCGTGGACACCAGGTTTGGTGTTTCCCGCTCGCGTGAGAGAAGAATGTCGGTGCCCTGATTGCTGCCGACCATGTGGAGAAGAAGCTGAGGCAGAAGACTCTCGTTGGTTGCTTATTCTCTCCTCTGGTTTGCTGTTACCAACCGGAACAGAGAGCTCAGCTTCCTTTTGCTTTGTGTTGCCGACCATAAGCAATAGAAAGCTTGGCTTCTCTTTGATTTTGCCTTGCCGACAGGAAGAAGGAGGCAACGGAACCCTAGTGCGCCATGATGGTTATCTGCACGTAGGCCGGCAATCATTTCCGGAGAACTATTCCAGCATTACCGGAATATGGTTTTCGGTTGTTTGTCCTAAATTGGTAGTCAATAGTTGACCACCAAAATTACATTGAGAATATGATTCTCGATAACAGTTAGAAAGCCCAGAACGATATCGACACACGTTGTTGCGTGGTTTCCGGAACAAGGCTTCTCTCGATTCGATCGTCATCGATCATCGGCTAGTACCGAAGACGATGACGCGACTCGTGGCTTACGAAGCCGTCCAGACGGGAGCTTGGCGTGGATCACCAGTAGAGGCGGGACTCGGACGAGGATCGCTCGATTGATTCAATATGGCTCAACATCGTCATCGCGAGGTACACGTTTAGAATAATTTTATTCTGCAAATTTTAATTATGCAAGTAGAATAAATTTTATTCTGAAAATTTTAATTTCCTGCCATGCCTTGTACACATGTTATTTCTTATATTGCATGCGTGTGTGTGATAATAATTAGTTTTAATTATCTGTCTATTTCCGCTGCGCACGTTTTCGAAACGTGAAAACACGCGCATTGCACCGGGACGATCCCAACAGTGGTATCAGAGCCAGATCGTGCAAGGCCTACGCGTAAAATTGTTTACGCGTAGTAGTTAGTCGTGGATCTAATTTAGGAAATTTTGAGATTTTAATTTAGAATTTCTAATTATAGAAATTTTCTAATTTGTTAGGAAATTTCGATTAGGAAGTTTGTTTCCTAATTAATTAGACTTTCTTGATTAAAATTTTATTTCCTAAAATAGAGAAATTTATTATTTAATTCAGAATTTCTAATTATTGAAATTTCTTAATTTGTTAGGAAATTTCGTATTAGGAAATTTATTTCCTAATTAATTAGATCTTCTTAATTAATAATTTTATTTCCTAAACAGAAAAATATTGAGATTTAATTTAGAATTTCTAATTGTGGAATTTCCTAATTTGTTAGGAAATTTGGATTAGGAAATTTGTTTCCTAATTAATTAGATTTTCTTAATTAAAGATTATATTTTCTAAAAATAAAATATGTGATTAGATGTGGAAATTTATTTCCTAATCTAATTAAAGAATTTCTGAATTGTGAAATCGGATTCTTTACCATATTTTATTAAATTAGATTTACGACAACTATGACTGGAAATAATCATATTTAGTTGCATTAATTATGTCATGTCATATAATTTGTCATGATTAGTTGCATTAATTATGTCATGTAGATAATTAATTGTTTGCATGAAAAGAGGATGAGACCTGAAATCTCTTAATTAAAACTAACACCTTCCGATAATATGGTTAGAACCGGAGTTTAATTTCTTTTTGGGTTGTTGGACTCTCTCCAAGCCCGGGCTGAAATTAAACATGTTAGAACCATCGAGATACGATCTCGCGATTATCGGGCTGGCTTTAACTTGAAGCGTTGATTTGTTGGATGTTGGTGCAAGATGCACTAAGATCTTGCCTAGAGTTTCGATGTTTGACAATACACCTAGGTCTGGTCAGTTTGACCAAGAGTTGATCCAAACAGGACTTGATGTTTGGATGTGTGGAAGTGAGTGAGAAAGATCTAGTCGGTTAGACTAGACAATGAAAGTCCTGGTGAGTGAGGTTGGGCAAGGGAAAGTCCTAGTTGTAGGCTAGGCAAAGGGAAAGTCCTGGTTTGGAGGATCAGGCAGAAGTCTTGGCAGAGTCAACGTGCACTAGGCAAAGACCTGGACTTGGTCAGGAGGATCAAGTTGCAGTTGAGGACTGGACTGATCAGGAGGATCATTTGCAGTCAAGTAGAAGAGTGGACTGATCAGGAGGATCAGTTGCATTCCAAGTCCTGGGGGGCAACGACAAAGCCGAGCACAAGTCCAACAAGTCTTGGTGACTTGGTTGACACAAATTCTCCAG
>NC_133862.1:16185215-16213790 GCF_044706935.1 Curcuma longa | reverse complement strand
ATCTGATGTGGACCAAGGAGGGGACACAAGCTTACAAGACAAAACCAAGGAGGAAGAGGCATTGAAAGGAATTGGAGGACCCATGACAAGATCCAAGACTAAGAGAATGAACAAGCTTTGGAAGGCTTAATAATAGAGCTCAAGGAAAAGGAGGATCAATGCACAATGGAGGCAACAACCAAATGGATCACATTCCTTCAACTTGAAAGTGAAATTGGGCCAACATAAAGACAAAACTTGAAGGCCCAAATCTACATGATCCAAGATGCATTCAAGGGCTACAAGTGTCCAATTTTCGTTGGTATTTTTGGGGGAATTTTCTGAAGTAATTTTTGATATCTTTTGGTGGGTTTTTAATGCTTTTTGGAGTTCCTAAGCTAGTATTATGGGAAATAAATGTCATGCATGCATGCATGCATGATAATGGTGTTGGATCTTGTGAATACCGGCTAAGGAGGGGGGGTGTGAATAGTCGTCCACACTTTTCCGCCTTTTCTTCCTTAGTCTTCGTTGGCACAGCGGAATGAACAATCAGAGCCACGAAGACTGATCAGCACACGACACAGGTATTTAACGAGGTTCGGAGATGATGCTCCTACTCCTCGGCATGTCCGTAAGGTGGACGATCACTCGATCTATCGGTAGATCAGACCCCGAAAAAATACCGGCTATAATAGATCTCCTTCTCGGTGGAGGAACCTCTCCACAGAATGTCTCAACAGATACAAAGATAAGTACGAGACAAGGAGAATACAATGAATCAAAGATTGGACAACAGAGACAACAAGAACCACTTGCTGTTCAAGTCTGTTCCTCCAAACATAGGACGTTGCTCTAGACAGAGCCAACAAGAACAGCTTGCAAGCCGGTTCCTCCAAACACAGGACGTTGCTCTTATTTCCTCTTCTTTAATTCACGATCAAGCTCTCACAAGATCAGCAATGTCGCTTGTGAGCTCTCTAGGATGATCAACAGTAAATGCGCGAGTCCTTTCCTCAACGCTGCTTCTCGCTTCTCTTATAGCCTTTGCTTGGTTCTTGTGCCCAACGGATCTCTGCACTGTTCTGACACCAGCTGTCGTCCGTTGTCACAGAACTCTCCCTGCAGAAGAGACAGCTCAAAAGCCCGCCTTGGAACTCTCACCATTCATTTGAATTTCCCTCCGTATAACATGTCCTGTATCCTCTGCACACTCAAAAGCAGCATTAAAAACATTCTATAACAAGGACATAGTATAAGATAGATTAAGAAACATTAGTTCCAGGTCACGAGCAAGGCTACCAAAGCTTTCTCGGACCAAACAGGAGACCGGGCCTCCAAAGGCCCTAGTCCTAGAATCAAGAGCAAGAGACAAGGCCCTCCTGTGAGGAATCCGGTTCAGAGCCACCAAGGCTCCCGGACTTTCCTTTTCATAATGTAGGAAGCTTGGAATATGACAAATGGTCAAGTCACAATCAGGCATGGAACTTAGTCAGCTGCTACAATTGCCTGCATGTAACTTCATTATATCTTCTCATGGGAAAAAAGGTACTTGCTGTGAAATTATTATCATTGAGCTTACCACCGAATGGTTGTTACTTGTACTCGGGTACTAATGCTTTTGTTAAAGTGTTGGCATTGAACACAGGTATGGTGGTGAGTAGATGAAGAGTACAATGTGAAGTAAACTCTTACTAGTTGAAGTGCTTGAGTTTATTAGTTCATTAATTTTTGTTCATACTATTGTATTTGTTGTGTTGGCACTTCTAAAATTTAGTAGGAGAATGTGATTTTCTTATTTGACTGATGATCTTGTTGATGCTGAGATAAAACAATCAATTCAGCTAATTTTTTCATTGTTTTCTAATCTTTAGGCTTGCTGGAAGATCTCTTTCAACAATGTTGAAGCGATGGTCGTCTTTAGTTTCCAAGTGTGTCCTCAATCGAGTCCAAACTTGCAGGATTCAAAAGCTCCAGAACATTTAGTACTTGGTTCTTCTTTCAACTCAAACTGTTTTCAGGCATTTAGCAGTGGTAGTGTATTCTTCTACCGTTTTGTTTATGTTGTTTATCCTAAATACATGCACATTCATTCCTTTACTTATGTCTCTATATTTAGGATGCAGTTTTATTCTCAACATGCATCATTGGTTTGCTAACTAGGTTAGTTTTTTAATATTATGTCTTCCCCATGTTATGACTTTAACTGTTGCAGTATTTGAATCTCACCCACACTGCATATCTATGAAGCTCCCACCATGAGTAATTGAAAGTTCAAAAAGCTATTATTGAGATATAGGGCATTGTAGAATGACTAGGCATCTCATAAGTTAATGCATTTATATTTTCGCTCAAATTCAAGTTTTGCATTCATTCAGTTGTTTGTTAAATACAACAATCATTTCTCTGGAATACTAAGAAGTTTTTTCAAGGCTTTAGGTGTTTAATGAGGGATGTTAGAAATTATTAAGTTAATATCCCACATTAGTTCCTTGGGCTTTGAGAACACATACTTGCATTGGAGGTAATAGCTATGTTTCTCTTTACAAATTTATTTGATGAGCATTTTTGTGCTATGAATTGTGATTGCGATGGTTTTGATGCCTCAAAAATTGTCTTTTGATTTTAATACTCGTGTTGTCATTTATATCTTATAAAATTTTGATCATATTCTCATACCTGTTAGTCTAAGCTTATATGATTTTTCTGTTGGATCAATGTGATAGTTGGAGTGGGGAATAACCGTAAACTACAGTTGAACTTAACAATCTTTAACTCAAAATCAATGATAGTTGCACTATGGAAACAATAATACAATAATAAGAAAGGTAGACAATGCTAACAAGCGTCTTTTATATGGTTCAAAACCTCCAAGTCCGACTTCATACCCTAACTCGTAAATTAAGTCAACCCTCGAATCCCACTATAGAGATGGAGAAACCTATTATAATTCCCTTGTTACAAAGATGAAAACACAAGTACAATGGAATGTAGAATATACACATTGTTAGTAGTTTTAATGAGCTTCCCTTCCTCTGTATTTATAACCTCCAAGTTGGCTTCGATTCAATCTCAGAATAACATCGGATGGAACCTTCTGCCTCCTTATCAGTTGGAACGTTTCCTTTAAATCCAATCATTCTGCTTCTACTTGTAAGGACATTGCACCTTTACACCATAACAGTGAAATTATTAGTTGTATAACTCACTTCGACTATTTTGCTTCCTTAATCTTCATTGCTCGACACCATAATGGTGCTTTGAGCTGTTTTTCCAACCTATCATTGTAGGCTCAAGAAATTGCCACTTTCATAGTAAGACTCATTGACATAGTTTCTTTCTTTCCTTTCTAATTGTAATTTATTGTGTTTCATAGTCGGTAGTTGTTTAGGAGCAGACCCATAACACTGACAAGTTCTTCTAATTGATCAAAATTGCAAAAAATAATAAGATGAATCATCTTCTCATCATGTGTTGATTCTGTATTGTTGATTTTTCATGATATTTTTCAATCAACTCTTTGTATTAATTTGCTCTCAAACACAAAGCGGTTCTTGCTCTCTCAAGAAAAAAGATAAAATGTATTTTGATTTATGTTATTTGGTAGACGTAGGCCAATATTTTTCTTTATCTTGAAAATTTTGTTAGTATAATCAAGGAAATAAAAATTACTTTTGCACAAAGAGATTAACAGTCTTTATCATCGACTTCATGACTAAACAAGTTTTGCTTTTAGCTAGACATGATTGAAACATTATACATAAACCTAATCTACATAAGACATTTGACTAGTTAATGCCTTAGTTATAATACTTGCTTGAAACTTTCTAAGTCCTTACACAGATGTTAGAGATCGATAATATTTTCTATGGCATGTGAAGTTGATCTTTGTTCATTCAAATAAACAATTTCTCACCAGGGACATTATACATACAGTGATATGTATTGCAAATCTAACTTTTTTCTATTGTGTTTTCTTTAACTAGAATAATAAATAACACAAATCCCAACTATATGAGATCTACTAATGGATATTCTATATAAAATTAATATCACAATTCACCATCAATATCAGTTCCTTAACCCATTTTTTACATGGATTGAGTTGCCTTTGATCCCTTTCTACCCTTCATACATTCAATCCCATATTAAGTTTTCTCTAATCATAGAATTTATTGGTTGTCTTCAAACATGCCTGCCATATTAACTTTTTCATATTAACTTATAGAATATAAGAGCCGTGGTGTTGTTATCAAGGCTATAATTTATTTATTTGGGATTGTTATTCCCTTTCCTATCTCTCTTAAGATTTGTTTGTTGGTGCAAGGTACACTAGGTCTGATCCTAGAGTTTCGATGTTTGACAATACACCTAGATCTGGTCAGTTTGACCAAGGGTTAATTTAAACATGACCTAATGTTTGGATGTAAGTGAAGTCTAGTCAGGTCAGTTTGACCAAAAGAATAGCAAGAAGTCCTAGTCGGTTAGACTAGGTAGTGGAAGTCCTGATTTGGAAGATTAGGTAAGGAAGTCTTGATGAGTGAGGCTAGGCAAAGCAAGTCCTAATTGTCCTAATTGAGGCTAGGTAAAGGAAAGTCATGGTTTGGAGGATCAGACAGAAGTCTTAGCAGGATTAAGTGCACCAGGTGCAAGTCCAGGCGGGTCAGGAGGACCAGATGCATGGAAGAAATCCAGGCAGGTCAGATGGACCAGATGCGTGGTGGAAGTCTAGGTGGTCAGGTGGACCAGTAGGTCTAGCAGCAAATTTTGGAGGTCGAGGATCGAGGTTAAGCGAAAGTCCAACAAGTCTGGAGGAATTGGTTGGCAGGTAAATTTTTTCGAGTGGAGTGGATAAGGGTGCGTTCCCAGTATGGGGTAGGTGTTAGTCTAATCCAGGATTTCATTAGAAATTCGAAGTTAGACCTACAGGGTAAGACTTAGGTTGTTTGCATGTTTGTATGCTTGCCTTGTAGGAACCAAAAGCAGGAAGCAAGATGGAGAAAGCATAAGTGAAGCAAACAGAGGCAGCCGAACCAAGTTCGGGGTCAACTCAGGTCAAACCTGAGTCAACTAGATCCAGCGCCCTAAAGATTTCCAGGCGCTTGGACGGTCTAGACGCCTCTATTCCACTTTCAGGCGCCCCTATTGAGAAGACTCAGCCCGGATAAGATCGAGGAGATCGGATCAGATTAGATCTTATTCAGCACACGGATAAGGTTTCCAAGCGCCCGGAAGGGGCTATATAAGGAGGCTGAACGTGCATAATAGAGACACAACTTTTCTATGCCATCCTTTCCATCTAGTGGTGCTACTGAACGCGAATGGGACTAGGCTCGTGCAATCGGGGAAGTTCCAGGAGGAGTGCGCGACACTCAAGACTTCCGGATCAGCTTCGACATAGTTTGGTTATTTCTTTAAGTCTTGCATGTTTTAATTTATTGTTATTATTATTTGGACTGTAAGATGAGTTTCTTCGTCTCCGAACAAGGTTCGGAAAGGAGACCACTAGTGGATGGACGCCTCTTGTACATAGACCTTGGATGTACTAATCCTAGGAGGGTTAGGAACTAAATAAATTCGCGTGTCCCTGTGCTTGTTATTTAATTCCGCTGCTAAGTATTTCTGATAGAATGAACGAACAAAAAACGAGACGGACGTGCTATTCACCTCCCCTCTAGTGCGTCACACATATCCTACATCGTTCATTGTAGTCCAAGTGATCTAGGTGCAAGGAGGTGGAAAGGGACTCCTTGGGTAAAGATAATAGAATGAAATTTCTCTAAGACCATTCTTGGCTGCCATAATATATGTTTTAAAAAATACTCTAAATTTGGTGAGTTAATACAATATTGCACTTTGCTAGATGAGATTATAAAGTAAGTTCAGTCCCTTTGATAGCAAGGTGAGGGACTTTATTCTTGAATTATTATTTTTCTTAAAATTTTCTTTATTCTTGAACTATATTTTTTTCTAAAAGACTTGGATTCTATTGATGAAGCTTGTGTCTCAACTATAATATAGAAGGACTTCTTACTAATGATGTAATGGTCATTTATAGTGTTTTCCTAAAAATTTAATAAACATACTATATCTTGGTATTTCCATGTTTAAACAAACTAGTTTCCTATTATTTATTTTGTAGTTGCAATTAGTTAGCTCTCCTTTGTTAACCACACATTAGGATTCTATTGTTATTCCCTTTTCTATCTCTGTTAAGATTTGTTCATTGTAGTCCAAGTGATCTGGGTGTAAGGAGGTGCAGAGATTAAAATTTCATGCTGAGTCGGTCGAAACAGTTGAAATATTTTGTTCCACCTGCCGACCGACACAATCCGACACTAGGCCGAGCTATCGGAGGGATCGCTTGAAGGGGTTGCGCGCCCCGGCTGCCACTCCAAGGCTCACGATCCTTGATCGTTTTCGACGGATAATTCACTATTAAACTCCCATCTTACGAAAAGAAATTTTTGCATTACAAAATATATTAGGAATGGTAAACCTTTACCGTCCTAATAACTTAAGTACAAAAGTGAAAATACAAATGTTACCGACTAGGAAAATGGAAGTGAAGCGAAGTTGGTGCAGCTCTTCAGCGTTATGATGGCATACTGGATGGGTTATCGCGTGCAGGAAGTTGTCGTAGTAGCGTGTGAATTGTTCTTTCAGGTTTCTTCTCACAACTGCTTATAAAGGCCAATCCGGGCGCTCAGAAGTCCTTTCAGGTGCCTCCACGTCATCCCGTTGATCACCTTCCGACGCTGAGTTGGCATCTTCCGGGCGTCTATATCCATTCCAGGCGCCTGGATGTTTACGTGGAGGTTGCTGAATCAACTTTGACTTCGCAACGCCTTATCCCAATCCGGGCGCTTGGAGCCTTTTCAGACGCTTGGAGGCTGAGGTGTCCCGACTACTAGGACTTTGTCATCTCATTCGTCTGGCTAGCCCGATCGGCTGACATCCGGGCGCTTGGATTCCTCAGGCAACTGGACCATCCGATCGCTTGGATCTAGAAAAGGGCGCTCGGAACTCAAAGTTTCCGTCTCTCCTTTCCTATATCACAAGTTAGTCCAGAACAAAATATAAACAAGAAAGTGACAATTTTGGCAAAATGTCTGGTGTTAATTTTAGATTTTCAGTGAAATTTTAGGTCAGACCGACGCCTACTATTCTCCTTCTCGGGAATGCATCCCCACCTACTCTGGAAAACTTATCTTTTGTCAATCCGGTCCTCCAGACCTATTCGACTTTTGCTCAGTCTTGATCCTCGGCCTCCAGGACTTCCACTGTTAGACGTCTGATCCTCTAAACCCGTCTAGACTTTCTCGCCTGGTGCTCTAATCTATCAAGACTTCCTGTCCAATCCTCCTGACCAGAACATCCTTGCCCATTTCTCTAAATTAGGACTTCCTTGTCCAGTTCTCCTGATCAGGATTTCCTTTGCCTAGCCATAATTATGACTTCCTTGTGCTACCTGTACACTTAGTTCAGCTTATTAATCTACTTCACAGACTTAACTTGAACCTTTTGCCATTATCAAAATCCAGATTCGATCATCTGGTGTTCTTTGCACCAACATTTTTGAACAGCTGTTTAAGATATATATACATGCCCGATGGATGGAGTTGTATATATAAACATTGCTGTCTAGAATTTTTCTGCAAACTGTTGCATGTGGTTGCTTATATTTCTGGGTTGTTAATCTATGCTTTGTATGTTTCCAGTAACGAAGCCCGTAGAGTCGCTTTTATTAATTAAGTGGAGACTGAAGGATGGTAAAACTCACACGAAATATTATTCAAAACTTGTTAAAGCTGACATCTATGGAATGGATAAGGTTATATTTGGTGCATTTTCATGATGTTTCAAAGCTTTTTTCATTCATTTGTAAAATTCTGTCTGTTAACTTTTAAGAGACCTATTTGCTTGTTTAATCTTTCATATGTTTCTCATTAGCTTTTCACTTTGTTAAGACTACCTTTTTATTCTATTAATTAGGTGGCATGTTATTAAGTTTATAAAATTAGATGTCATATATTCTTAAGGTTTAGTGCAAATAGAGCTGTTATGCTTCAATACACATTTTATGCGAAAACTCTGTACACAAGTTTTACCCATTCCTTTCTCTTACTTTGAAAAAGAAACAAAAAATGTGTAGGAGGGTAGTTGACTTGGGCAAACATGCAGACTATCTGAAGTTATTTGCAGAGGGTGTCATGCCCCGGGAAGGCCGTCCGAAAAATTTCGACAGCATTTCCCCAGTAACTATGACAATTCCCCTAATACAAACATGCATACACAGCCACAGGCGGCTGGAATAAGGACTACACGTCCATTACTCATCACAGATACACAACACAGAAGATAAAAGGCCTACACGGCCACACAACAACTATCACATGCATGGATAAACAAATATGCAACAAAAGAAATATATACGAAACGGAAACAGCAAAATCCGAATCAACAACCGACAACACAAACAACCACAAACACAAATCCACATAGCTACAGTCCATGTCTATGAAATATAAAATACATACTCAACCACTACATAACCCTCTGAAGTGAGATGAGATAACACCAGTCGGCTGAAACTCCAAGCTTCAAGTACCTATCTGCTACCTGGGGAGAAAACATAACAATCCCAGGGTCTGGGTAGTGAGCATTAGATGCTCAGTGGGTACAGGAAGAAGTGCATGTAAGGTACAACAACAGAAATAATATAAGAATCAAACTGAAATGAGCAGGAATAGACTGAGTAGGAAATAAACTACAGCTAACAGGTATCATCATGGATCAGGGTATATCAACAAAACAGAATAGGTATAAATCCTACTGTACAACAGGTATAGATAATCAACAGGTATCATGAATCAAAGGTATATCAAGAATGAGTCATACTGTGCAACAGATAAAGAAATCTACATGTATCATGTATGACATGACACACAAGTGCAACAATCATAGCATATTAATGCAGCAATCATAGCATGTGACTAAAGTAAACTATCCATATATATCAACCTACCAACGGTGCATGTAAAGTTGTAACAACCATAGTCAATCAAATGCAAGTCACTGTCTGCACTCGCCACCCCCAGTCACCCCCATAGGGCAGTGAAACTGAGGCGCCAAACAGGACATATTGTCAGCCTCCAACAACAAACCACTATATGTCAAGTGGAGAGCAGGCAGGGTGACAGGAGGGCAATGTAGCCAGTCCTGGTTGCACCCAACAGTAGTGCAACCTCTTACCTATATGACACCACAACACGGTGCAGGTAAGATCCACCAACAACAACAACTACAATTTTTATGGATGTAATGATAATCATCCCAACATGTAATAACTACTATAAATCAGCATGTACAACAGGAATCGACTGAGGTCAACATAGATCATGTATACAACAGTTAGGATTTGTTCTAACAGTGGATAGGTCAATCCAAGGTCAACCAGCATGTGTGTCAATCAACAAAGGTATAAGATAACAACAATGTATCCAACATGTGAATAGGATAGAACAATATCCGATCATCATAAAGGTCAACAAAATGGTATCAAGCAACGAGTATCAACAGGATAAACAGCACAAGAAGCAATAGTATCAACATGACAGATATCAACAATAAAAGATCATGCACTGAAGGAAACCTGTATTGACCAAGTACAGGGTATCCATCTGATCAGAAGTCTGTCAACGCTAGAACCCCCAGAAAATATACTCCAAATATTAGGACCAATAAAATCAAGGTCCTGCAATAGGATAAACAATGTCCTTAATTACAACGATTAAACTAATAAAATCATACTAAAACTATACTTAGTTTTTAATCAGATTTAATCCTAAGTGGATCAAACCTAATCAAACCAACTCCACCAAACCTAACCCAAGGTCTGATTAATCCAACCAACCTAACAATCCTTCCCTTAACATAAATCCAACCCATTGATCATACACATCCAACATCCTTTATACAACAATTTATACTAATCCAAATCTAATCCATAATTATATCACAATCAGTAAGAAAACTTACCCCAATTAATTGATCAACCTAATTCTCTTCTTCACGGTCGAAACCAAAGCTCGTTCAACCTACAGTAGCAATCTGTGGAGAAGAAGGCCAAATCAACATCTCCACTCCTAGAATCCACTATCAAAACCAAGCAATTAGAAGGAATGGTTTCAAGAAGGCTTACCTACAATCTGATCATGCCCTAAATCTAGCTTCGTTTCTCCTTCTTCGTTCTTCTCGCTTGCGGCCGAGCACAAACCAAATCCCACAGCCGGCCAACTCAATCAAATGCTCGATTAACTTTCAAATCAGGCTCTGTAAACGAGTAAAACTCAGATCTAAGCCCAAGAAGTCCTCAAAATAAGAAATCTAAACCTACCTTTGCCTTTCTTCCTTTTCCTCTCCGATTTAGCGCCGTCGCAAGCCGCCACAGATCTGCCTCCGCTCACGAACCTAAGCCACCTTCCGACCAGATCCAGCCTCCGATCGAAGCTAACTCCGGTCGCCGGCTTCCTTAGCCCCCCAACTCCAGTGTCGGCGGCTCCTTTCCCTCGGTTTCGGCGGCGATGAGGCGAACAGCCTTGATCGCGATTGGGAGAAGCGGCGAAACAGCGAGATCGGGATTAAGAATGCTACAGTGCTAGGTTTTAATAGCCTTACCGGTTTGGGTTTGAGATCCAATAACCCATTAGCCCAATAACCCATTAATCCATCTTAGGTCCGGTATTTTATGCGAAAACTCTGTACACAAGTTTTACCCATTCCTTTCTCTTACCTTGAAAAAGAAACAAAAAATGTGTAGGAGGGTAGTTGACTTGGGCAAACATGCAGACTATCTGAAGTTATTTGCAGAGGGCCTCTGAAGGTTGGTGCTTGTCAGTTACTTTTAGTTTTGTTCCACAACCTAGTCTACCTTTTACAGCCTTGTATTTGCAGATGGTACTATTCCTGGAACTGCTAATGCAATGGATCTTGCATTAGCACGTGCACAGGCTGATCTTATGTTCACTTGTGTTGTAACTTGCCAAATCTATGGCAAACAAAGGAGAAGGAAATTCAGAAGGTAAGGACATTGGAATGCTGATGCAATGGTATGTATGTTGTCCTTTTTATATTTTATATTTTTATACCTTGAATTCATAACAATCAGAAGCTACACACCATTCTTTTTGTTTTAGAAAGATGGGAGAAACCATGTGTAAGGTCATTATTCATTGTGTTTCTCTTTAGAAAATATCTAGGTAAAGTGAAGAAGCCTACATCTATATTTGTTATGCTGCCAATTCTTTCATAGTAGTAAAATAAAGATGAAACTCTACTGAATCTAGCAACACTACTATTTGGTCTGCTCCTTGTACCAGTAGGTAAATTGTCATGCATAGTGTTATCCTAAGCTTATGCAATAATTTTTGAGTAGTTGTTTCAGATGTATATACATGCCTGATGGATGTAGTTGTATATATAGGCATCGCTTCTTTACCCCACCCCAATATGACAGTGCTCCCTCTCATAATTTTGTCCTCACACCCTTTTCCATATTTTGTGATGTACCCTCCCATGGTTTCTTCCTCTCATGTAGCTTGATGAGCCACACATACTCCACTCACTACCACTCTGTTTCCATCGGATTGCTTGCCAATGTCTTGTGCACATGCCTTATCTACACTCTATAATATTTCTAAGTTCCACAACTGCTTTAACAAGTACTTCAGTAAGCATTGCCACAACTAACAAGTTTTGTTGTTTTTTATGCTGTAAAAAGTCGTGCTTATGTGGTTACAATTTTCAGATGTGTGAATTAGAATTGAGCAAATTTCTTCAATTAAGGACGTTTAATATAAGTTTTATATCAATGCTAGTATACTATGTTCTACAATGAATTAGTTGAACCTTCAGTTATATGGATTTTATATGTGATTTATTTGTGATTTGTTTAGATTATTGTCTTAAATTTTGAATTTTGAGATTACCATGCTTGTGGTTTCAACTTTTTTATCCATTAAATCTTTTTTCTTGCGTGTTGTGATTAATAAACATTACCATCTAATTAATTTGCAACTAAAATTTTCTGCTGAAGTTTCAGTAGTGCACAATTAGAAAGTTTGGAGGCTAATGATAATGTAATTAGGGAGTAGTATATATGGGGTGACAGGCTGTTGTGAATGTTGCTGATGATTTTGGGTCCCAAATTTCTTCTCTTTTGTGTTTACTTATGCGCATACATTTGTTATTTCTCACTTGGCATTATCTAAGGATGTTGCACTTTAACTTTATATAGAGCTCTTGGAAGGACGAAAATTCATTTTCACTTCTCTTTAAGAAGCAGTTCAACTCTACAACAATGCAGTTGAAGATCTCTTTTTGTCCTCATTTGGAGGTTTGGGATTAACTAAAATAAAGATAGTTGATACATCTTTGGATTTATGCTTAACAAACTTGTCCTTCAATTTGGAGGTTTTTATATGCTTCTTGCTCATTCATTCTTTAGCACATGATAGTTTTGAAGCATGTGAAATCTACTAACCCATTGACACATAATTTTAAGTTTCAACATTTATTGATGGCTCTACAAGAATATAAAAGATAAATGATGGTATTCTCCTAGTTTCATTGACTCACACTACAATAAGCTTGTCGTTCAATCTTCTTGGATTTGGTGTTTAGAAACACCTGAGATTGCAATCTATAATGATTGTTTTGATGATCTGTTTCATGATGAGAAAATCGAATGTCATTGTTTCTAGAGATAGTACCAAACCTTTCTAATACTATACATTCTAGAAAGGTTTTTCTTAATCTATAAAAGCTATTATAATTACATACAGTATAATATAATTATGAGTTTGCAATTAAATCAATGGCTGCAATATGAGTTTTCAATGCATAGAAAAAGGTAATTGCATCTTTTTAGGATGCTTTTTAAAAGTACCATTAATCGGTACACTTCAATAATCTATCTCTTAGAATCCACCCAATAATTATCGTCAATGTTATTTCTCTCTCCCTTGTCAATCCCTATGAGTTTGGGTAGATCATTTTTTATATTAGTGTGACACCCCTGAATTTTCGTAGGATTTATATGTTATATTTGTAATCGCTTTATGGTTCTACTATTTATTGGATAAATAGAAATTCACTATTTGAGTGCACATTTTCTATGTGTTTGATTGAATCTTAAACTAATTTACTGAATGTCCGTAATACGATTCATAGCATGAGAAAATTTGTGATTGGATTACAACTAGTGAGCATCTCTACTTGTGCAATTATAAACGTATTGAAATTATCCCTAGTCGAGGAATTTATGAGTACGGACGTCATCGATTCTATTGAGACTAGTACATTTTAAACTCTTTGGTTTATCAAGCAATCGATCTCACTGGTCGGAGACATTGAATGTTGAAAGTTAAACGTGGATGCTAGTTAAAGGTAATTAGTTCATTCGAGTGACCTATTATGAGATTTCATATAGTTTTATACATATATCAATGAAGATCTCAGTACAGCTTAAGTGCAAGTTTTTTTTTTGACTTCCAGTATTTAAGTCACCTTGGTTATGGAGGCTTATACTTTGACATCTTAAGCAAACATCTCTTAGGAGGTGTAGATCCGGGATGCTTGGGTATACGTCGAAGTGTCTGAAGGTATTTGAATAACTCACTGAGGATTCATTACTTTGTAAACCAAGCGAACCAAGATTGAATCCGATTTGTTACAGTAACCGATTCAATCGTTATAATAAACCTAGGTTTTAAATTGGTTCAGCCAGCCTAATTGCGTCGCATGCCTAAACCTTTATAACTCCTCAAAATAACTAAAATCGCGTTCCTCCCCAAATCCGCGATCTCGTGCTCGATGTTGCTGCCCCTTCACACAGCGCCGCCTCCTCTCTCTCCTTCCCTTTCCCCCCCGCAAGATGAACCCCCTGGACAACGATCGACGCCGCCAAACCTTAGACGACATCCGTACCTGCCTCTGCCCGTTTCTCCTATTCTTGCTTGCTGACGCCGCCGTTGGCCTGCCGTCGGTACTCGACGACCACAGCCCCGCCGTCGCAAGAAGAGGACCCTCGCCTTCGCCTTCGCCTCCTCTAGCCACTGGCTTCGGCCGCGTCCCCAGCTTCTTCTGCTGGCCATCCGTCAGATCTCCACACCACCTCCTTGCGAAAAACATCACTGCATCTCCCTGTAGAGGAAGAGTAATTTGCAACAGCACCAGTGGCAACAGGACACCTACTTCTGGTTCAGGTGATAATAATAGTAAAATAGTTATGGATGCATTTTCTTGGGCAGAGTTTTTGCAGAGGCTATAAATGAAAGAATAGGGTCTACTGTAGGAGAAACCCTTAGTATGGTTGGTCAATAGCAAGCTGAGTGCAACATCAATGCTCTATGGATGTGCTCTTTGTGGCAAGGACTATTTGTTGGTAATCAAGATTTTAATTAAGGTTAAACGTGGATTAAGCTTAACCAAAGCAATTGAGTTAGGATTAACTAGATTTGGAGGAGGTTAAACAAATCTTGTTATCGGCTAAGGTTGTATTTGATAGGAAAATTTATATATCGCGGTATTTAGGAATGTTTATTGTAATTTCAGGATATTGAACCCGATCGCTGGATGGAAGTTTTCTTTTCAGACACTGACTATTTTCGGAAGGCGGGTATCTTGACTTATCTTTTTTAGATTTGTCTTATTGATATGTATAATTTGCTAGATTTAGTAGTAATATTTATGCATTATTTCTGTTGTGGTAAGTTACTACTTGGTACATATGGTATGCCTTCCATTGTTACACTGTTTCGTTATTGGCATAGATTGATTATTATTATACGCATTGATGTCATGCACCATTTCTACATGTTTGCATATTAGCGACCATCGGCTCCTCCTTTGCAGTCTGAGCCCGTTGCTAGTTACAGGATCTACACACATAACCACTCATGAGATAGTGGTACATCAGGAGGGTGTGTGTAGTTGCATTTTCAGGGCTCCGCTTGGTCGCACCAGAGGTAGCAGTGCCATAGCATGGTAGCATTAGGGCTCCGCCCGGCCGCACCAGATGTAGCAGTACCATAGCGTGGTAGCATTACAGGGATCCCTCCTTCGCATTATGACGAGGAGATGAAAGCGTTGCTCCCCCATATGACTTGGGGTAGGAGGATAGGTGTACTCCGACAGGACATTCCATCATATGCATATTGCACGGATTGCATTGTTATTACTTGTTGCATTTATTATTGCTTGTTGTATATGTTGACATGCACATACAGGAGATATTATGCATTGTGATTGTGATATTATATCTGTTGCAGGGTTATTGCCATTATGATATTATATGATTCTGGTAGGTACAGTTTATTTTCTTCAGCAGTTCAGTTCTATATTTATTTTTGAACAATCATAATTATCACTGCTAGATTAGCTCATTGTACATATCTGTTAGATATCCACTGAGTTCTTTGAACTTATTCCGTTGGTTTCCTACTTTTCAGGTTGACGTCTGTCTGGAGAGTCGTGTTGCTAGTCCCTCGTCGAGTCGTCTTCAACGATTATTTTGGTTTTGCTATATTTTCCTTTCAGTATTGGTTTCAGAACCGGTTATAGTTCATGTGGGTTTTTCGTATATGTGTTTGGTTTAGTGGTGCATGTTCATAGTGGTCGGTTGTGGACTTTATTATCTTAATAGAGTTTCCGGTTTACCATTTATATATATATGTGGATTGTGGCCGTGTAGGCCTTATTATATTTGTATTCAGGGAAAGTGAATTGTTACAGGGGAGATGCTGTCGAAATTTCTCGAACAGCCGTCTCCCGGGACGTGACAAATTTTGTCTATTACTAATAAAAAAATAGTTCGTAAAGTATTAATTTTTATTGCATCATTGTGCTATACCATATCCATATAATTACTAGATTTTCTCATCCCTTTGTAAAATTTACTTTGTGCAATAAACTGTCAAATTTTTTCTAAGGCAATAAAAATAATATGCAATTCCTTTTTAAAATTTTATTTATAAGTGTTTTTATTCATTTCTAAGTAGTTGATTTTTATTCAGATAGGTGAAATAGATTGACATTGCATAATTACCGTTCAATGCTTAACTATGGGAATGTGGTTAATGCTCAACTTCTTTGATCATATATCATTTGTCTTTAAACTCTTTGTAATCATTCCATCTGTTGGTCCTTACCTAGTTTGTTGTCAGTTATCCTTTGTCTTTGAATAATTAATGGTGAACTTCTTGTCGAGATTTCAATATGTGTGTGTTTCACAAGCATAGATTTGTATCTTTATAGAGGTTTTTTAGGCATTGTATATTTCTAAATATGAAATCTTAGTTGATGAATTTTGTGTTATTTTCATGGCATAAAATCATAAATATGTTTCTTTCTGTTTGTATTTTTGTGAATAGTGCAGTAGGTTCTTAAATGCTTTGTAGGTTGCTTTAAAAAAAAAATTCCATGTCGCCTAATAAAGCATTTAAAGGAGCCCTATCAGCAAGTAAGAGGTTGACTAAACAAGATTGTTTTTATGAAGAGGTGGACCATTGTCATATTGTGGTGGAAAGAGGTACTTGATTAATATTTTTTACGTAGAATATATTTTTTTTCTTTTACTTCTACGATTCTCACTTTCTTTTTAACTGAGTTTTAATGATTTTAATTCCTCAGAAGATGCAACATTGCAAAAGCCTTCTACTGTTTAGCTGATCAAGAGGCTTTATTATTCAAATTTATTAGGATTAGATGTAATTTGAGAAATGAAAGGTAATCGAACATTATCCATTATATGACAAGATTTAATATACTTCCATCACCCCTTTATCATACTTTACCAAATATACAATAACAACAAACCTCTAGAATGAGTCTCAATTAATTGAGATCATCTACTTGAATTCATTTAAATTAATCAAACGTATATAGGTATGCACCTACATATTTTAAATGCACATTTGTAGATTACATTTCTTGTAATCGATATAATGTCTATTATATAAATTGCCTCTAGTGAATGTGCTACGTATTTGCTTAACTCAGTGTCTAAGTGATTAAATATTGATCAATTAAAGTGCTTAAGTTTTTGTTCTTACCATATGCTTGCTTATTTATTCCATATATATAATTATCATTGAGATTTGAACTTTATGTATGCTTTGTTGTTTAGAATTCAATTGTGTTTAGTCCACTTAAACAAACTACCTCTCAACCATAACTAAATCTTTTAAAGTGTTCTTTTTGTTTGCTTTGCATTTTTTTTTTTTTGGATTTTTAGTTCCATATCTTCTTGCATCTTCTTGTTGAGCTTGCCCTTCCACTTTGTGTTTTCTCAACCATAACTAAATCTTTTGAAGTGTTCTTTTTGTTTGCTTTGCATTTTTTTTTAGATTTTTAGTTCCATAACTTCTTGCATCTTTTTAGATCTCCTTGTACAACTCACAAAAGAAAAATGAATGTTAGGGAACTTTTACAGCTCATTTAAGCTTTAGGTCCCTTGCTAGAAACCCTCTTTTCATGAACAATTAGATAGGAGCCAACCCCCTCTTTTACCTCTTGAATGAACAATATATTTCTACAGGCCCTGTACAACAATGTGTTATTGCTAATAATCCCTATAGTGTACTCAAAGTTTAATGTTCTCTTTTGAATCATCACTTATATTTGTAGCTCTTGGAATATAGCTCCAAGAGGGAAGATCTTTCCTTTTCCTCTCCTTTAAATAGTTCTACAACTTGCTCCTCAAATTTGATGCTATAGCTGTGGTAGTTTGGTACAATTCACTTCATATTATGTATTTACTTCATCACGTATCTGATGCTAATATTATGAACTTGATAAAAATAACATCTTTCTATTCATCATGTCTTCTAGCTGAGTAGAAATTCATGCCTAAATTTTGTTATTTATCTATTTCCTTTAAATGAAGGGGAGCCTTGGCGCAACGGTAAGGTTGCTGCTGTGTGGCTTAAAGGTCACGGGTTCAAATCCTGGAAACAGCCTCTTGCCAAAGGCAGGGTAAGGCTGCGTACATTGGATTCCCTTCCCGGACCCCGCAAGGCGGGAGCCTCGTGCACCGGGCTGCCCTTTTTTTTATCTATTTCCTTTAGATAAATAGTTTCTTTAAAAAATATGTCCAACACATGAAGTCCCTTGGAATGAAAATTTCAGAAGTAAGAAAACTCCATGACTCAGAAACTTTAGCACGAACATAAGTTCCGAAAGCAATGAAATTTATGATGGGAATGGTAAACTCATCTTTTATTTGTTTTCTTTTGAGTGTTAAGCACTCTATCACTCACTGACATTCTTCATCTTTTTTTTCTTATTCTTTTATTTTTGTGAACAATGGGTAGACAAATTAGTCAAAACTAGTCTTCGAGAACATTCTCCGAAGAGGACAATGCTAGAAGGAGTTATACACGGTACATCAAATATACCAAGCTTAACTTTAAGGGAATTGTATGCTCTTTTGTCTTTCTTCTATCATATTTATTCTGGTTGATGTGGATATTTATTCTCTTTATGTTTGTGCGATGCATTTGCACATCCATTTGGATTGTCTATTTTTATTTGTCTTAACTTACTATTATATATTATATATTTTCCTATCAGGTTGATACATTCTTTGATGTCAGATCACCTCTTGGTGTCTTTTTCTAGCCTTCCAAAATGTCCGCACATGAGTAGGTATGCAAAATATAAGATAAAATATTGCATTACTTCTCATGCTCCATGCTATATCGAGATGTTAGTTCAGGTTTAGTGGTTGGTGAAGTATCAGCTAGATTTCTTTACAGTATAATTCATTGGACTTAGGATTAAGTTTCCAACGAAGCTTATGTTGTATTTTTTTTTAGTTTTTTATTTGTTTCTTGTAGATAAGGCATGCTTTCTTCATTATGTTGGCAGCATGCTCGAGCAATTGTGCTAATACTTTAACCTCCTTTCATATGTTGATAATTGTGATTTTATATTGTTCTTATTTCAAATTTGATAAGTTGATACAAGAATTCTGATAGTAGGACAGCTAGTCATGGAGCTTTCTTTGTGAAGGATTCTTGTGAAAACACTTTCCTTTCATAGCATGCAATAATTATCTTGGGTCATCTGATTGGACTGGGACCTACAAATATAAATTGGAGATTAACCTACTTTTTTTTAGTTATACACCAATTTGTTAGATAAAATATACTGATGGGAAAGTCTTGAAAAACCGTTCCGGTAGATTCTTGCAGAACAAAAATTTTTCCGGAAACGATCTCAAGTTGCCCTCATAGTCAATCAAACGAAGTTTGATCGACTCGTTTAGATCGTTGGGCTCTTGTGTTTGGTTTACAGGATCCAATATAAAAGCATAATTTAATTAATGCGGAAACATTAAATTATACCTTTCTTCCGACGTTTCGGAAGGACGAAGTTTGTACCCGAAGACCTCTTGATCTTCTGCTGTATTCCTCTCCTCTTCTCGAACGTTGTGTGGGCAACGATCCTTCGAGAATTTCTCCACCAGAATTCTCCTCTCCGATGGCTAGCTAAACTTCCTTCCTCTTTGCTTGGAGAAAAGAGAAGAAGAAGAAGAGGAAAGAGGGTTGGCTGCCGAGAGGGTCTCGGCCACCAAAGAGATTAACTTCGTGTGTCTCTCAACCCAAGGCAAGCCCCTTCTTTTATAGCCTAGCCATCCCTAAATATGGTATAATTTGAGCCATAAACATGGTATGATTGATCCATAAACATGGTATGATTTGAATCAATCAAATCGGAGAAATTTGGAATGATTTCGGAAGTTTCCAATTCGAACCCGCGGCCTTTAATCGATCAAACAATCGATTAAACTCACGTAACTTTTCCTCATTAACACTGGTAATCGATCAGGTGATCGATTACCAGGCTGGTAATCGATCATCAGCCTGATCGATTACCAGCCGATCTGTATGAGAAACTTGGTAATCGATCAGCTGATCGATTACCAAGGTGTGTAATCGATCAGCTGATCGATTACACCTCCTTGTATGGGTTCGAATGCCTGGTTTCTTCACGAATTCTTCCAAGGTGGACTTGAGGATTCCCAGAGGCTACAACAGGGACCTAGAGGAGGAATTGGTTTTGGCCTTCTGATGAGCTAAGGCTTCCCGTGTTCGCCCCGAACACACAACCTTAGTTCATCAATAATAACTCATACCACTAAAGAGTTATTATCGAACTACCGCACCAATCCCATATTACAATATGGGCTCCTTCTTACTATCAGTACATTAGTCTCCCTGTGTTTAAGATATCGTATGTCCGTCAATTAAATGAGTTACTGACAACTCGTATTTAATCGACATCTAATCCAAGAGTAGTACCACTCAACCTTATTATCATGCGGACAAGGTCCACCTGCAGGGTTTACATGATAATCCTTATGAGCTCCTCAAGGGGACATCATCAACCTAGATTATAGGACACAGTTTCCTTCTATAATCAACAACACACCATGTACATAATACTACTTCCCAACTCATCGGGCCTATTGATCTATCGATCTAAATCTCACCCTTTGATGAATTAAAGAAGTACATACTAAGCACACGTGTTTGTTATTATATCGGGATTAAGAGCATGTACATCTATAGTAACAGAGGTTTAGTTCGATTATATAGTCAGTATAAATCGAACAATCCTCAGATGGTCCTGCTCAATACACACTTAGTGTACTAGTGTAATTCTATAGTCAAGACAGACTAAGACCAAATTACACTACAACCACTCCGATGGTTTGTCCAATCCATCTTGGTTGTGAACACTGTTTATAATCTATAAGGAACTGATAACATGGTCTTCTGTGTGTGACTCCGCACACCATGTTTATCTACAATATAGATTAAATGGACACTTGCAAAATATTGACCAAATGTGATTCTTATTTCAGAATGTTTATTTACATAGCTAGGATTCTGGTATACATCCCAACAATCTCCCACTTATACTAGAAGACTACGCTGCCTCATATGCTGCCATACATCTGATTCCCATCCCCTCCACATGCCGATCAAAAGCTTTCGCCGGAAGGGCCTTTGTGAAAGGGTCTGCCAGGTTATCCTCTGATGCAATCTTGACCACAGCGACTTCTCCCCGTTTGACAATATCTCGTATCAGGTGGTACTTGCGCTCAATGTGTTTACTTGCTTTATGGGCTCGTGGTTCCTTCGAGTTTGCAACTGCACCACTGTTATCACAATAAATCGTGATAGTCTTGGGCAAACCAGGAATCACATCTAAGTCCATCAAGAAGTTCCTGAGCCATACAGCTTCTTTGGCTGCCTCAGAGGCTGCCACATACTCAGCTTCCATGGTAGAGTCTGAAATGCATTTCTGCTTTACACTCCTCCATGTTATGGCTCCACCTCCCAATGTAAACACATAACCTGATGTAGACTTACTTTTATCCCTATCTGATTGGAAGTCAGAGTCCGTGTAACCCACAGGGATTAAATTATCTGCCTGGTAAACCAGCATATAATTCCTAGTCCTTCTCAGGTACTTTAATATATGCTTTACCGCAGTCCAATGTCCCTGTCCTGGATTACTTTGATATCTGCTAACCATGCCCACGGCAAAACAGATATCCGGTCTCGTGCATAGCATTGCATACATTAGGCTTCCTACTGCCGAAGCATAAGGAACCGCCTTCATGTCCTCTATTTCCTTTGGTGTCTTAGGACACATCTCCTTAGATAGAGGAACTCCATGCCTAAAAGGTAGAAAACCTTTCTTGGAGTTTTGCATGCTAAAACGAGTTAGGATAGTATCGATATAGGAAGCTTGGGATAAGCACAACATCCTTTTCTTGCGATCCCTTATAACTTTGATCCCAAGAATATGTGCGCATTCTCCTAAGTCTTTCATATCGAACTGCTTGGACAACCATACCTTTACGTCTGATAATATTTTAACATTGTTGCCAATGAGTAAAATATCATCAGTACAAGAAATACCACCACGTTTCCGTCACACTTCTTGTATACACAAGACTCATCCGGACATTGAATAAATCCATATGACTGGATTACTTCATCAAACCGGATGTTCCAAGACCTTGAAGCTTGCTTCAGTCCATAAATGGACCGATTAAGCTTGCATACAAGATGCTCTTTGCCTTTTTCAATGAATCCCTCTGGTTGCTTCATATAGATGTTTTCTTCAAGACTTCCGTTAAGGAAAGCTGTCTTGACATCCATTTGCCAAATCTCATAATCCATATGAGCAGCAATAGATAAGAGAATCCTTATAGACTTAAGCATAGCTACCGGCGAAAAGGTCTCCTCATAATCGATTCCCTCTTTCTGAGTATACCCTTTCGCAACAAGCCTTGCTTTGAAGGTTTCCACCTTCCCGTCTATTCCTCTCTTTCTTTTATAGACCCACTTGCATCCGATGGCTTTTACACCATCTGCTGGCTCTACAAGCTCCCAGACCTTATTAGAATACATGGATTCTATTTCAGAATTCATTGCACTTTGCCAAGATGCTGCATCTTTATCTTGGAGTGCTTCGTCATAAGTCCAGGGATCAGCTTCATGTTCACCAAGGACCAAGTCCGAGGACTCTCCCAAGAACATGAATCTATCAGGTTGTCTAACAACCCTCCCACTACGACGAGGCACCACCTGTTCTTGTGCATTTTCTGTGACACGCGGTGCAGTTACTTGTGGTATCTCATCTTGCACTATTGGTACTGAAGTGGGTGTATCTCCTCTAACTTCCTCAAGAACAATTTTACTCATGGGCTTGTGGTTCATTACATAGTCCTCTTCTAAAAATCGGGCATTCGTGCTAACGATGACCTTCTGATCTTTAGGACTATAAAACAAACCACCTTTCGTTCCTCTAGGATAACCCACAAACAGACGAACTTCTGTACGTGATTCCAACTTATCAGCTTCTCCCTTCAGCACATGTGCTGGACTCCCCCAAATCCGAATGTGTCTTAGACTAGGTTTACGCCCAGTCCACAATTCTGTGGGAGTAGAAGGTACTGACTTAGAAGGTACCAAGTTCAGAATATATGCGGCTGTTTCCAGAGCATATCCCCAGAACGAATTTGGTAACTCTGAATAACTCATCATTGACCTAACCATTTCCATAAGAGTCCTATTCCTTCGTTCCGCCACACCGTTCTGTTGGGGTGTACCAGGTGCGGACAATTGGGATTGAATCCCAGCCTCTGATAAGTAATTCCTAAACTCTCCTAAGAGGTACTCACCACCACGATCAGACCGTAGTGTCTTGATACTTTTACCATGATGTTTCTCCACATCAGCCTTGTACTCTTTGAATTTATCAAAGCACTCAGACTTGCGGCGCATCAGGTAAATGTATCCATATCTCGAATAGTCGTCTATAAAAGAGACGAAGTATTCGAAACCACCTCTTGCCTGGATAGTCATAGGACCACACAAATCAGAGTGAACCAGTTCTAACACATCTTTGGCTCTATACCCCTTAGCCTTGAAAGGCCTCTTGGTCATTTTACCTTCCAAGCAGGATTCACAAGTTGGGAAATTTTCAACCGCCAGTGAACCCAAAGGTCCATCGGCTACCAACCTTTGAATTCTACTCAAGTTAATATGACCTAACCTTAGATGCCAAAGATATGTTTGGTTCATTTGTGAAGGTTCTTTTCTCTTAAGGTTAGTAGATGTGCTATTAGATTCTACTTGTTGCATTGTGGGAGTTATTGGATTTAAAATGTATAAATTGCCAACCAATGTACCAGAACAGATATTAACCCTATTTTTCTTGATAATAACTTTATCATCAAAAGAAACAGAATATCCATCCAAAAATAATTTAGAAACTGAAATTAAATTCTTTCTAAAAGTTGGTACATAAAGACAATTTCTTAAAACCAAAATTCTATTTCTATCAAAAGATAAATAGACGTCTCCCACTGCAACAGCTGCCACCTTTGTAGCGTTGCCCATGTAGACGGTAATCTCCCCTTCACGCAGTCGTCGGGTTTCCTGGAACCCCTGCAAAGTATTGCAGACATGATCAGTGGCTCCTGTATCTACACACCAGGTACTGGTAGATAGCACCGCTAAACATGTTTCAACGACTAAAGAAAAGGATATACCTTTCTTGTTCTCCTTTTTGTGAGGACAATCCGCCTTCCAATGTCCAGACTGCTTGCATGTAAAGCACTTGCCCTTTGGCTTCTTTACACCTGCGTGTGGCCCAGCCACTCGAGGTCCATTCACCGTCTTTGCCGAACCAGCTGGTTTCTTCTTCTTCTTTCCTTTCGGCTTAGAAGCAGATACCTTCTCAGCAATGTGAACTTGAGAACTTTGACGAAATAGTCCTTCTGCCGCCTGGAGTTCTGTCAGTAGTTCCGCCAATGAATAAAGCCTTTTATTCATGTTATAGTTCAGGCGAAACTGCTCAAAACTCTTGGGCAGTGTTTGAAGAATAATATCGACCTGGGTTTCCCCATCGATTTCACCTCCAAGGACTTCTATCTCATTCAAATGAGCCATCATCTTAAGGATGTGATCCCTCACGGGTGTCCCCTCCTTCATGGTGGTCGTCATTAAGTTTCTCATTGCCTCTTGCCTAGCAGCTCGATTCTGATGCCCGAAGAGTTCCTTGAGATTGAGCATCATGTCATAGGCAGTAGGCATGGCCTGATGCTGATGTTGCAGCACATTTGACATAGATGCCAAAATGTAACACCGCGCCATCTCATCTGCCTTCACCCACTTCCTATGTCTCTCTATCTCTTCTTCAGTCGCATCCTTATCAGGTAAGCTAGGACATTCCTGGAGAAGTACAAACTTGTACTCCTCCGCAGTCAAGACAATGTCCAAGTTGCGTTTCCAATCTATGTAGTTAGGACCAGTAAGTTTATTTTCTTTGAGAATAACGGCTAGTGGGTTGAAAGCCATTCTAAGACCTGAGAATCACAAAGTCAAAAACTTTAGAATTCAGAATTATATTGATTTCCAACACCTCAAACACCGGGAATTTCGTATGCCACGATAGTGTGGACGTATACGAATTCAAGCATTTGTAAGAGGAGGGTTTTTACCCATTAATTTTATTATCTTGTCAACCTAACTTTATGACAAATAAAATTAATAGTTGGTTTGACTTCGGTCACACAAATAATAGCAGTGACTCCGATGGGGAGGACCTTCCCCTTAGGATCATATCGCCTATTCCCCCCAGCATGGGATCCGTGGGAGTCTGCTTCGGTGGAGCATCCACCCCGGTTGGAGGAGCCCTGAGGAGGTAGAACCTCCTCTACAGGTGAAAGCCTATGAGCCCCCACAGGGGCATGGGTCGCGGGTGCGGGAGGAGGTGGTGGTTGAGCGCGAGCGGCCATTGCCTCCATCACCTCCTGGATGATGACCCGTAAATCCGCCTCGTTGCCCCAAGTTTGGGGCGTCGTGACTAGTAGTCGCTGGCTCTCTTTCCTCATCCTGCTCGCGGTTGTCGGTGGTACGCCTGGTGGTGACCATCGCGTCGTTCAGCTCAGTTTTCCCACAGACGGCGCCAAAATGTTCCCGGCACAGACCCGGTGATTATTGCCCGGCTCAGACCCGGTGCCCTTCCTTGATCTCGGCACAGACCCAGGACAAGCTCAATTCTCAAGCCCGGCTCAGACCCGGCGCCTTACATTGATCTCGGCACAGACCCGAGACAAGTTCGGCTCTTATTCCCGGCACAGACCCGGTGATTATTGCCCTCAGACCCGCTCAGACCCGGTGCCCTTCCTTGATCTCGGCACAGACCCGGGACAAGCTCAATTCTCAAGCCCGGCTCAGACCCGACGCCTTACAACCCCGGTTTATTGCCCGGCTCAGACCCGGTGCCCTTCCTCGGCACAGACCCGAGACAAGTTCGAGACAAGTCTCTTATTCCCGGCACAGACCCGGTGATTATTGTCCGGCTTAGACCCGGTGCCCTTCCTTGATCTCGGCACAGACCCGGGACAAGCTCAATTCTCAAGCCCGGCTCAGACCCGGTGCCCTTCCTTGATCTCGGCACAGACCCCCGGCTCAGACCCGGTGATTCGTCCGCTCAATTCTCAAGCCCGGCTCAGACCCGGCGCCTTACATTGATCTCGGCAAAGGCCCGATCTCGGCACAAGTTCGGCCCGGCTCAGACCCGGTTTCCTTGATCTCGGCACGGCACAGACCCGGTGATTATTGCCCGGCTCAGACCCGGTGCCCTTCCTTGATCTCGGTACAGACCCGGGACAAGCTCAATTCTCAAGCCCGGCTCAGACCCGGCGTCTTACCTTGATCTCGACACAGACCTGAGACAAGTTCGGCTCTTATTCCCGGCACAGACCCGTTGATTATTGCCCGGCTCAGATCCGGCGCCCTCTATTGACCTCGATGCAGATCCGATACAAGCTCAGCTCTTATTCCCGGCACAGACCCGGTAATTTATATGGTCTTCCATCAGGATTTCTAAACCTTCATAGTTTTTATCAATGCTTCTAACCTGTCGCGGCCTATTATCAAAGTGTTTTGGCTTTCTGGATCTCTTAACGAGACTTATCAACATACAACGTCTTACCAGGGCCGCTCCGACTTAATCTCACACTGCAAAGTGCTGAGTCTTATATCGTCGCCTGGGTTGGAGATTTCTTATGCCTACATCGGCAAGGATTAATACATTCTTTTCAGAATCTCGTCCTCAAGGACCGTGATAATCCAGGTTCAATCCTTCCATACCACTTATTATCATATGTTATATCACAGCGAGCATATTCATATTCATTCGTTGACATTATGTTACATGATTTCATAACACGGATAATAACAAAACGACACCCTTTTTATTTCACAACCCAACTATTACATAGTACTACAATACAACCCAACACCCTATAGGAAAGAAGAAATAAGGAAACATGCTCCCGTCGAAGAATGGAAGGGGCTACCTCTCCCTTCCTCGACGGATGGTTGTCGAGCTGCATCCCTACGTCGAACAGCGGGTGGGGATACAGCTCCACTAGTTGGAGGAAGAAGCGGAACCCCGCTCCCCTGACATCCTTATGTAGCCAAGGTGGCGATGGAGAACACCTCCGACGACCACTCCTCGGCTAGGCAGGTCAGTCCAGATTCGCGGCCACGGTTTTTAACCTCACCGTCGTCGACTCACCTGCCGGGATACAGGGGACAAGCACCCGGTGCCAGAACAAAATGGCGAGGGTAATTCTGAGCACCGGGGTGGGGTAATAAAACTAGGGGTCCATGTGAGCGTCAGAGTAAAGAAGACCGGCACAAAATGTTTTTCTTTGGCCGACTTGACCTCTTCCACGGCAGCATCCTCTATTCCTCCGAGCCTATTGTGGACGGCTTGGAATTCAGGGAAAACTGAAAACATCGATATATAAGAAGACCGACACAACATGAAGCTGAAACCGAAAGAGTTACCTTGTTGTAAGACGCTAACATGCGGGTGCTCAGCTCCATGGGTGGGAGTTTAGGGATAACCTGGGTCCGGTACGCCTCCAGGTCGGCTACCTCCGGGAGGTAGATCATGGGTAGTACCTCTGCACCAGCATCCCCGGTCGGACTTGCAGGTACATTCTTGGTTCCTACCTTCCCTTCCTTGGGTACCACTATCTTCAGCCGGTCGTCACTTGACCCGGGAGAAATCTCCTCGGGAAAGGTCAACTTCCTCTTGGGAGTTTTGCGTCTTTTGGCCGGGGGACTATCCCCCAGGGAGATGGTGATGGTCTGACTATGTTGTGGGGAGGGAGATTCCCGGGGATGACACCCACCACCAGGAGAGCGTGCCTGCGATTGCTCAACTACCTCGTTAGCATAAGTCTCTTTGGCCGATCCCGTTTCCAAGGTCATTTCTGCAGGATCGGCAACTAGATCATATGGTTGAGGTAAGTCAGCTGATGGAGGAGGATCCAACTCTTCTTCCCATATCACGGCTGGGTCGAGATCGTTCGACCTCCCGGTCTCAACGCCTGCTTCCTCGCACAACCCCGCAGTCATCCTTGGCTGCTCAGCCATGGCCTGAATGAGCGACGGAAGCGCTCCCCCGGCGGAACTAGCTGTATCCTGGGTAGTGTCTCCTGCCTAGCTAGGACTAGGTAAATCTTCCAGCAGACCATCCCCCCAGTCCACGAGGGGAACGTACGTAGGGTCCAACGAAGCCTCCATGAAAAGCTCTCCTGCGAAAAGGGATAAAAAGTTAGTTAGTATAATGGAGCCACTGCAAAAAGAGGAAGAGCTTACGTAGTGGGGCTCCCGGAGTTGTTAGGACTTTGCTCAATCCTGCTTGGAACAACAATCCTTCATTGTCGGTAAGGCGGCATACTCGAAATGTCAAGGGACTTAATATAGCAACAGCTTGATAGAAGGCAGTCGACTGGCAATGCTCTTCTAAGATGGGCTCACGAGGCGGACCTTCACGCCACGCCTCTGGTTGTGAACAAGAAGGGGGTGGACGCACGTAGAAGAAACACTTCTTCCAACCTTTATGAGAACTGGGTAGGTCTCTCAAGAATTTATAGTTACGACGATTTTTAAAGTTGTAAGTCCCCCGCTCACCTTCTTTACA
>NC_133862.1:16156559-16185115 GCF_044706935.1 Curcuma longa | reverse complement strand
AAGAAGCACAGGCAGCTAGAGTTTCGGTACCTCTTCTCCGGCGAATGCACGAGTAGCGAAGACTCTCTTCTCCGGCGAACGCACGAGTAGCGAAGACAAGCGGCGCTCCTGATTGTGTCTTCTCTTGCTGTGACTGAAGGAAGGCTGGCGGCGTCCTTGTGTTGTGATCGAAGGAAGGCCGTCGGCGTTCGTGAGAACCAGAGGACAGTGTCGGTGGCGAGCGGCGAGAACAGCGTCGCGAGAAACAGAAAGAGGAAATCGCGATTTTAGGGAATCGCGATTCTTAACACCTCGCGGACGAAACTCCTTGCAGAGGGTCTTTTTTTTTCTCTTTGCGAGAGGCGCGGGCGCCGCGCTTTCGTGAGGAACCGGAGAAAAAAATAAAGCCCTAATTTCTCACCCTAATTTCTTCGCTCTGATACCATGTTATCCAAGTAAAGGAAAAATCTTATTCCATTAAGAGATACAAGCTCCCTCTTTATATAGGAGGTTTATGGACCTATTCTAGGAGATTTATTCTAATAAATATAACCAACTTCTACTAAATATAACCAACAAAGGGTTTAGAAATGTTAGTGGTAAGTAATAAAATGCTCTAGTAAAAGGGCTAGGGTTCAAACCTTGATTCATGCACATATGTCGTTACAGTGGTGGCTGATCACGGAAGAGGCGACATCGAAACCCTAGAAGTCGGCCGCCGTCGCACCCCTGCTTTAACTGAGCTCTCCCTTCCTCTGCTCTATCCGTCGTCGTCAGATTTCTTTGCCGTCGCATGGAGAAGAATAGCGCCCGCCGCCGCCAAATTTCTCTACCATCGCATGGAGACGAGCAACGCCCACCACTGTCGGATTCCTCTACCACCGCGTGGAGAAGAGGAGCGCCCGCCGCTGTCGAATTTTTTTGCCACCGCATGGAGAAGAGCAACGCCTCCCATCGCTGTCGCATTGATGCCGGAGTTGCTACCAAAGAGGGGTTGACTCGGGAGCTTGTGAAGCTGCCAGAGTGTGTACGTCACCGACCGCCGGAGCTACTGTAGATGTCGGCCAGAGGTTGTCGTCATTGTTGTCATTGACCACCAATGCATTCTCCATTATTGGAATCCGTTTCCAACTACTGGAGAAGTCGTGTGTCAGGTTAAAATAAGGGTTTGCTGCTAGGAGCTTGTGAAGCGCTTGAAAATTATTCTATCAACGTCGGAAAGCTTCCTACTGTTTGCCCGTAAATCGGCAGCCAAATGTTGACCATCGAAAAACTACACTAGAAATACGATTACCGATTGATAGTTAGAAAACCCCGAAAAATGATCTTGTTGTGTATTTTTCAGAATTAGGTTTACTCTCAAATCGATCGTTATCGATCATCGACTAGTACTGAACACAATGACGTGACTCATGGCTTTGAAAGTCGTCCAGACGAAAACTTGACATGGATCACCAGTAAAGGCGAAACTTCGACAAGGACCGCTCGATTAATGCCAACTACGCTCAATGTCATCAATAAGGTGCACATTGAATAATTTATTATTCTGAAAATTTTAATTTTCAATTATGCCTTATACACTGTTATTTCCTGTATTTAAATGCGTGTGTTGTAATAATTTTCTTGTATTATTATTCTATTTCCGTTGTGCACGTTTGCGAAACGTGTAAACACACGCATTGCATTGGAACAATTCCAACAAAACAATCTGATTAATACTATCTGCAAAAGTTCTCCAGAAATACTCACCTAGTGGATCAGATCTAGCATCCTATTTTTCGAAGGGCCATCTTCCTTCGACAGTTTGTAGAGGAACAGAGGTGACTTCTTTCTCAAAGTTTAAGTTATTTATGGAGCCACCTGAAGATTGTGTACTGCTATCTTGCTGCAGCAATGTGGATGAACCAGGAAACTTAATTGTTTCAGTGTGTTCTGAACCAACATTATCACTGTTGGATGAGGAAAGTTTCTCAAGATAAATATATCTGAATGTGTTTAATTGCCCAAAGGTAGTCTACAAACTGACTAACGTTGCTACCTTGAGAACCAAAGACCAGTCTCAGTGTAGATCCGTAGTTGCTTTTCATAAGCATATTTGACAAAAAAGATATTCTCCACCATTCTTTATCTTTTTCAATTTCATCACAGCTCTTTTTCAATTAGATAACCTTAAAAACTACACATAATAGATGGACAATAATCCACAAGAAACACCCATAACAAATGAGAACTGTCGGAGAAAGATTGGCCTAGCTTTAAAGAATAGAAACTCCTCTATAAGTAGAGAAGATAAGGTACATATCCCATTGGAACAATTTAATTTAGTATAGCAACACAGAACCCCTCAAGTGGGAACAAAGATATGGATTATATCCAACTTAAAACAATATTGTTTCAATCTGTCACTAAAATAATATTGTTTCAGCACTATGTTAATGTTCCAACTTATGGTACCAATGGAGAATTGAAATGAGGAGGAAGGTGACGAAAAAGAAGAGAATACATTATATACCTAAGTTCCAACTTTGTGTTTAGTCTGAAAATTATATAATTTTGACATTGTGTTGTATGAATATAAGCTAAAAAAATAATAAATATTATTTTAATTTATCTTGACGCTTGTTATAGAATGCAATGTCGATGTAACAAGATATTCATCGACATTATTGGCACAACAACACAAGATAGATTATCTATTACCAAATAGTATCAACCGAGTAGTTTCAACTTAATTGTGCTGCTCAATATTTCAAACTACGACTACTACCAAAACATATACATTTGAGGATCAAGCTCTTGGGTTATTAATGAACCCTATGTCCTAACTTGGTAAGAGTGAAAGAACCTTGAAGCAAAAGTTAACATTGTTATATTTGAGAAGTATCCTAAGGTAATCATCTTACCGTTATACTATTTATTGGATAAATAGTAATTCACTATTTGAGTGCACATTTTCTATGTGTTTGATTGGTACTAAATGTCTGCAATACGATTCATAACATAAGAGAATTTGTGATTAGATCACAACTAGTGAGCATCTCTATATGTGCAATTATGAATGTGTTGAATTATCCCTAATCAAGGAATTGATGAGCATGGACGATATCGATTCTGTTGAGACTAGCATGTTTAAACTCCTTGGTTTGTCAAGCAGCAGTTCTTACAGGCTAGAGACATTAGATGTTGAGAATTAAACGTGAATGTTGGCTAAAGGTAACCAGTTCATTGGAGTGACCTGCCATGCGACTTCATATAATTATATATATATATATATCAATGAAGATCTTAGTGCAGCTTAAGTGCGAGTTTCTTTTGAATTACGGTATTCAAGTCACCTTAGTCATGGAGGCTTATAACTTTGACATCTTAAGCACACATCTCCGAAGATATGTGGACCCGAGATGATTGGGTATAAGTCAAAATATCCGAAGGTGTTTGAATAGCCCACAGAGGATTGACTGCTCCTTGAAAAGGGAGACGTATATCCTGCGGCCGCTTGTTAAGATTGTTACTGAAAGTCTTTGGCTAAATCATCACATGTCAAGGTATGATACTCTTGGACACATATACAAGTAACTTGAATACACAAAACAAGAAAGCAAGCTTGGGCTAGTCGTGACGTAGTCAACCTAATGGGGACTGACACAAGTAGACCATGTCCTAAACCAAACGGGTATAAGATGGTAAAAGGAATGAGACACGTTTTATTATAGCTGCTGAAGGGTTTGAAAATGTTCTGGAATCAATCATTGATTTTTTGATCAATTGAAGATCATGATGTATTACTAGGTGTCACTCATGATCGTTCCAAAATTAATGGTTAATTACAGACAGCAAACATAACCGGAAACCTATTTGGTCACATGCACTACAAGTTCTTCGAATGACTTAAAATGAGTTTGAGAATTAGATTCTCAAATTGAGAAAAATAAAGTCTGGTTGGACCGGACAAATGACAAAATGAATTCGTCTTATGAAGATAAAATGAACAAAATTGATTTCATTTAAATCGAAGATCATTTAGTTATTGAATCGAACGATTCAATTTTGAGCCAAATTGAATCAACTTGGTTTGGTTCATGATGGAAGACATTTTGGCAAAACGAAAGTGATAAGGGGCTTCGTCTTGTAAAGATGAAATGAACAAAATTAGTTTGGGTCAAATCAGAAGTCGTTTGTTTAGTGAACAAAGCGATTTAGTTTTAAATCAAAATAAACATGATTTGCTACAGTGCCCGGTCCGGTTTGCTACAGTGCCCGTTCGATTGCTACAATAAACCCTAGGTTTGAACCCAATTCAGTTGAAATCAATTTTCTTCCTCTCCTCGCGAGCCGCACCGACAGAAACCAAGGGATCGCCATTTTCTCCGCACGATCCCGACTTCGCCAGCGCCGAGATCGCATGAGTCACGATAAATGGATGGAAACCCCAGTCGCCATAGCTTCTTCTTGCTGTGCGAGAGGTTCTGATTCGTGTCATCCGCCGAGCGCAAAGTTACCGCTCCCGAGCGCAGCCGGCCCCTCTTCTTCCTGAGCACCGTCCGCGGAAAAGACCCGCAACGTCGGTCGAAGCTTCCCTTCTCCATCGCATTATCTGTCGGAGAAACCCCAGCACCGCCTAGGCCCTTCCTCTTCCCGATGGCATGACGCTACATCTCCTTTCTCGAGTCTGACGATCATTACTGACACAACCTCGGTCGTTTGACGACCATCTACAATTTTCTCGGAAGCTTGCGAAACTTCAGAAATTATTCCATCAACGTCGAAAAGGTTCCGATTATTTATCCTAAATCGGCAGTCAAAGGTTGACAACCGAAAACTACACCAGAAATATGATTGTCGGTGATAATTAGAAACCCTAGAAAACGATCGCGGCAAACATTGTTGCATGTTTCAAAATTAAATTTTCTCTCGAATCGATTGTTATCGATCATCGGCTAGTACCGAAGACGATGACGCAACTCATGGCTTCGGAAACCATCTAGACGAGAGCTTGGCGTGGATCATCAGTAAAGGTGGAACTTCGACAAGAGCTACTCGATTGATCCAACTTCGCCCAACGTCATCAATAAAGTATGCGTAGAATATTTACTATTCTGTAAAATTTTAATTTCCAGCCATGCCTTGTACCTGTTATTTTTCCTTTATTTGCATGCGTATGTTGTAATAATTTTTTATTAATTATTATATTATTTCCGTTGTGACGTTTGCGATACGTGTAAATACGCACATTTCACCAGGACGATCCCAACGAAGTATACTTTGAGGAGATTTGTCGCTTATATGTGTGATATTATTACACTCTAATGATATTAACTCCAGTAGTTCACTTTTTAGTTGATTTATTTATCCCTATGAGATACCATACAATGATTTTAGAAAGAAAGGATATAATGAAACTCTTGATTGGATCTTTTCATGGGAACATAGTCTATTTTATTTGATTGATGAATCCAACAACTAATTTTAATGAATTAAAAAAGGGAGTGGTCTTATTCAAAATATACATGTTGATACTCACATGATTATGATATTTACCCATGTTCAGATTATATTGTTGATGATCTATATATCTGTTTATTAAATAACAAAAATTGAGAAGTTATCTTAATTGATGATAATAAATGATGATAAAGTTGAGATACTAAATTCTAATATAAAAAAATTATATGATTCCAGATAATGATAATTGAAAATAATGATACATATATATTTATGTATAAATGGATAACTCTAAGAAAAACCTAAAGTTGCAATATTAAATTGTGATATACTCTACTTAGTTTCTTAAATATGATTAAATTCATGCACATCTTTTCTGATTTTACCCACTTAGCCATTGGCTAACTATCTGCATTATTTGGCCTCCAGTTTTGCAAGCGCAGACACATTTTTGATATTATATTTGGTTCAACTTTTCTTAGAGTTGCTTAAAGATCACGACGTGCTAATTCCTTATTTGTTTTAGTTTTATTTTATTATATTTATGTTTTGTTGCATATGCCGTTTTACATGTATCGTTTGTTGTCCATGAAACATATAATATATATATATATATATATATATATATATATACATATACAGTTGATGAATTTTTTTGATTATTTTGTTTATATAGTATAGATGGTTTCTTTTATTATATTGTCATCGAGTGGAATATCTCCCGGTGTGCGGGAATGACACCCCCGAGGTGTGACAATTTTATTGGTATCAGAGCTCGATTCACGATTTTTATTCATGGGTTCCAATACTATTTTAGAATTTTTATTTTTGCTTGTGATTCGCAAACAAAAGAATTTTTATATAAGCTGAATTGTATCTCTGAGCTATAGGACTTAGAGGTCCTTCATTTCTTTAATTATCTTGATTATAATTAATTATTGAAAAATTCATTTGATTTTATAGGCGATGCCACGAGGCGGACTTACCTGTGGTCGTGATTGGGGTAGTAACCGTGCTCGTAGTCGCAGTCGTGGTTGCGATGGTGGTAGTAGTTGAGGTCGTGGTCGTACACGTCGACGTGCCTCTACTACTCAGAGGGTTAATCATGGTTTGGATGAGGCAGCTCTCTCCCCATCTGAAATGATACTGGAAGTTCAAATTAATTTCAGGGTTGGAGTTGGTGGTCACCCTGAGGGACAATCTCTTCTTGTGGAAGCTCAAGTGGTTGGCTCATTCATTCCTATATCATTCATTATCATGGAGAACGTCCGCATTCCTTTGCTTGCTAGGTCAGTAAAGGATCGTTTTACTCTATTCCATGGAGGCACCAACCCTTGGGTGACACGTACATAGTTGGAGGATATCAAGTGTACTTTTGGGTACATGTTTTATTCTGACACAGAGAAGGTAGAGCTAGCTGCTTATTATTTTAGAGGGCAGGCATCCACATGGTGGAATATACAAAAGATTATTTTCGGAGATCAGGTTATCTCTTGGCAGTCATTCCAAGAGGCGTTTGAGAGATAGTATTTTCTTCCAGTATTTTGTATCGCTCGATGTCAGGAATTCACAGTCTCAAACAAGATGATCAAAGCATGCTAGACTAGTGCAAAATTTAGTCAACTTGCTGAGTTTTGCCCACATATAGTAGCTCATGACTATGATCATATGCTCCACTTTGCACAAGGACTTGCAGCATATATTCGGATCAGGATGTCTAGATTCCCTGTTACTACTTATCGGGAGGCACTAGATCGAGTTATATTTATTGAGATGACTCAGCAGCAAATCTCCCAAGGAAAAAAAAAGCTAGCCGACAGACCTCGCAGACATTCCACTCTAGACAACAGAGTCAAGGTCGTCAACCCCATGGTAAGGATACGACTAGAGAGTCTTCACGGCCACAAAAGGTGGTTAAGATATTATAGGGATCTAGCCGCCTACTCCCATCACAACGAGATCAGATACTCTTGAAGTGTTTTCAATGTGGTGCACGCCCTCGGGGCATAGCTGAGTTGGTTACGACGGAGCAAAATTGCAGAAAAGGCAAGGGTTTGAATCTCGGCGAAGCCAAGATAATGCTCTCCTCCATCGTGGCCAACTACAACTTCTCGATTTACCACCTCACAGATGGTCGTGGGGTTGACCATGTGGAACCGCTGGGGTGGTGGATTCCACCTTTTTGCAGCAATATTTTTATTGTAAATTGCCAGGACATATAAAAAATTGTACTTTGAGAGCACAACATCAAGCAGGAGGATCACAGTCTCAGCAGGTTCAACCTATGTCACGACCTCCACATTATCGGTAGCAGAGAGGTTCACAGAGGTCTCAGCAATACCAGCAATGAAATCTCCCACCTAGCCAGTCTGCTCCACAGCCACAACTCTACCATTTACAGTCCCAAGTGAGGAGTAAGTATTATTCTGTACCTTCACTCCAACAGTATTTGTCAGCTTCGTCTCAGCAATATTTGCTAGCTCCACCACAGCAGTACTTGCCACCTCCACCTCAACAATGCTTGCTACTCCCACCCTAGCAGTATCGAACACTATCTTATCAGCCCTTGACCCAGCCATACTAGCCTTCGCATAATCAAAGTTAGCCCTCTTCTTCTATCCAGAGAGGTCAGCAATCAGGTCCAGAGGCAGAACATGTATATGTCTTGACTCATAAGGAAGCACAGCGAGTTGGTGGATCAGTTATCCAAGGTATTATTTCAGTTTATAGTTTTTCTGCGGATATATTGATAGATATTGGTAGCTCGCATTCTTTTATTTATCTAGAATTTGTATGCAAAATTGGGAGGGTTCCAAGTGGAATGTTGATGTTAAATCAAGAAGTCAAGAGTTGTCCTTTGAATTTCGATAGTCATATCTTTATGGTGGATCTACAAGTATTGGATATGACTGAATTCGATATTATTCTGGTTATGAATTGACTATCAGAGCATCACGCCACTGTCGATTGTCGAGCCAAAGTGGTGGCTTTTCGATTCTTAGACCAGCCATCATGAAAATTTACAAGGATCATTGATTGAGCGATATCTATCATCTCAGCTCTCCAGGCTCAGTAGTTATTGGCATGAGGATGTGAGGGATATCTCCTATCTTTAGTAAGTTCCGATGTTGATAGTTCTGTACGACTCTTAATGTCCATATAATTCGTGAATATCCTGATGTATTTTCAGAAGAACTTCCTGGCTTACCACCTCCACGACATGTAGAGTTTGTCATTGAGTTGCTATCGGATACAGCTTCAATATTGAAAGCTCCATATCAGATGGCACCAAAAGAACTGGAGGAACTCAAGGTTCAGCTTCAAGAATTATTGGAAAAGGGTTTCATTCGTCCTAGTGTTTCTCCTTGGAAAGCTCCAATTCTGTTTGCTAAGCAGAAAGATGATTTATTAAGGCTCTGCATTGATTATCGGTAATTAAACTCTATAACTATCAAGAACAAGTATACTCTAGCTACGATAGATGATTTGTTTGATCAACTTAAAGGTACCTATGTATACTCAAGGATTGATCCAAGGTTTGAAATTTCGAGCCATATCGCACGATACGGCTGAAATTTTTCATTCTATCAACGCACCGACACCGGTACATCACCGGTACCAAAAATTTCGACAGGGAGACGTCGCACGTCAAGGATAGAATCTCTTGATCGTCTAGTAGAGATATATTGTAGGAAGATTACTAAACTCCATGGTATTCCCCTCAGTATTATTTTGGATCGAGATCCACACTTTACTTCGAAATTCTAGTAGAGTTTCCAGAAGACGCTGGGTACTAAACTACGCTTTAGCACTAATGTACTATCCAAACTCTGAAGGATCTTTTACGTGCTTGTGTCTTAGATTTTGGTAGTAGTTAGGAGGATCATCTACATTTGATAAAGTTTACTCATAATAACAGTTACAACTCTGCTATTCAGATGGCACCATTTGAGGCACTATATGGTAGAGCATGTAAATCCCCTACTTTATGAGATAAGGTTGGTAAACGTCAACTCTTGAGACTGCAGAGCATTCAACAAGATGTTGAACTTGTACGGATTATTGAACAAAGACTAATGACTGCTCAAAGTCGACAAAAGAGTTATGCAGATAGAAGACAAAGAATGTTAAAATTCGCAGTGGGTGATCATGTATTTCTTCGTGTTTCACCCATAAAAAGAGTTAAGATATTTGGATTGAAAGAGAAGTTGGCTCCCAGATTCATCGGACCTTTTTAAATCCTAGAGTGGATTGGTGTCATTGCATACTGACTTACGTTATCCTCAGCTTTAACAGGAGTGCATAATGTCTTCCTTGTCTCTATGCTGCGGAAGTATGTCCCGGATCCAACACATATCCTAGAGGATCTTACGGTTCCACTACAGCCTGATGTGACATACGAAGAATTTTTTGTTCGTATTCTCGATCACAAGGAACATCGATTGCGGAACAAATGCATCCACCTCGTGAAAGTTGAATGGGGGCATCACTCCGATCAGGAAGCAACTTGGGAGCGTAAGGACGATATGCACATCAAATATTCTCATTTATTTTTCTCAGATATCGATTCTCCTTAATTACTTTAATTTGGGGATCAAATTTCTTTTAATTGACAAAACAAAGAAGAAATTCTAGAAAAAATCATATGCCTTTCATTAAGAGAATTACAATATATATACATCAATACATTCCTTGATCCTAGGGTCTAAAATAGTAAGCATAATCAGATCCCTTAATCTTAGACCTATTATAGAAATATTTACAGCAGTAATTGCAGCAAGAATAATAAATATCTTCAAAAGGAAATCAAGGGATTTTGAGGAGGACCTTGAGGAGGAAATCAAGGGATATGCAACTAAAAAAGGAAAGATGAATATATTGACATCCCATCTCAAATTGATGTGGATAAGCTAATAAGCATCAATTTGCTACTTAGAAACATGTGTCGTTGGCATGTCAACGCTTTTGTAAAGACATATGCTATTTGAAGATCAGTAGAAAGATGAGGGAGAGTGAAAACACCCTTTGTAAATGCCTCTGATAAAATAATAGTCCACCTCTATATGCTTTGTGCATTCATGATATACTGGATTTGCAGTTATATGAATAGCACTAGTATTATCACCATGAAGTGGAGTAGGATTGGTTGGAGGAAATCCAACTTTAGAAAGAAAACCACGTAACCACACAATTTCAGAACAAGCCACAGGCATAGCCCTATATTCAGCCTCCGTGGAAGATTTAGAGACACAATCCTGCTTCTTACACTTCCAAGAAATCAAGGTGCCTCCAAGAAAAATGCACCACCCTGTTGTAGATTTTCTAGTATCTGGGCATCCAGCTCAATCTGCATCACTATAGGCAGTTAAATGAAGAGCATATTTTCTAAGAAAAAATAACCCACGATTAGGTGATCCAATTAAGTATCGAATAATACGACGGACTGCAACAAGATGAAGATGTCGAGTAAATTTACTGACTATATGAACAACATATGAGATATCAAGCCTTGTAATTGTTAGGTAGATAAGACTACCAACAAGTTGTCTGTATAAAAATGGATCTGGTAAAATCTCGCCTTCATCTTTTCGGTATTTCACATTCACTTCCATTGGTGTATCAACAGTAGTAGCATTCTTTGAATCAGCTAGCTCAATGAGATCTTGAATATATTTATGTTGATTTAAGAACAAACCATGATCTCGAGAATGAACTCTAGTCCCAAAAAATATGTGAGATGTCCAAGATCTTTCATTTGAAATGTACTATGCAACATTTCTTTAAACTTAGTTATCAGTTCCTTATCATTACCGACGATGATAATATCATCAACATAGACTAAGAAAAGACCATTCCAGTAGTTATCTTGTCAAAGAAGAGTGAGGAATCATATTGACTTTGTGTGAAAACGAAAGTGAGAAGAATACTGCAAAACTTTTCAAACCAGGCTCTAGGTGTCTGCTTCAACCCATACAAAGAGCGTTTTAGCTTGCAAACTTCATGGGAAGCCATCATTGCCATACCAGGCGGAAGTTTCATGTAAATTTCTTCTTTAAGGTCCCCATTTAGGAAGGTATTTTTTACGTCCATTTGATGTAAAGACCAAGATTGAGAGGATGCAATAGCAAGAATAGTTCTCACCGTAGTCATCTTAGCAGCTGGTGCAAATGTTTCTTCATAATTGAGACCATATTCTTGTTTATTACCAAGAGCAACCAAACGAGCTTTATATCTGTCTAAAGAGCCATCAAACTTAAGTTTTACAGTATAAACCCACTTACTACCAATGGGCTTAACATTTGGAGGACAAGAAATAATATCCCAAGTATAATTCTCTTTAAACGCTTGAATTTCTACTTCCATTGCTTGTTGCCAACACTCATGTTTCATAGCTTGCTTATAACAAGTGGGAATAAAAATAGAAGACAAGGTAGTGGACATGGCCACAGGAGTTGAAAAATCATACCTTTCAGGAGGTTTGCGAGGTCTAGAACTTCTTCGAAGAAGATTTGGATCATCGAAAATGGGTAGAACAAGATCAAATGCCATGGGAAGATGTGAAGGAACTTCAGTGAGACTTGTAGAAGAATTAGATGCAGGTGTAGTACGCCTATGGTAAACAAAATCAAGTTTAAACCTTTGCACTGGTGTTGGCGACTGAGAAAAATGCGGCAAAGTGGATAGATAGGAAAATTCGGGAGTCTGCTAGGTGCTAAAGAAGTATTGATTTTTAAAAAAATGATATTCCTAGATACACCAGTTCAACGAGCATGAGGATCATAGCAAAGAAATCCTTTTTGAGTTCCAGCATATCCTAAGAAAGCACACTTGACAGCTTGAACAGTAAGTTTATTTCTCTCATGTACAGGGAGGTGAACAAAATAAACACATCCAAAAAATGTAAAGATTAGAATAATTTAGTGTATGTCCAAATAAACGAAAAAATGAAGAATCATAATTTAAGTTGGAAGATGGTAATCTATTAATCAAATAAACATAAGTAGACAAAGCTTCACACCAAAAATGAGAAGAAACACAAGACTCAATTAGAAGAGTGCAAACAACATCAAGAAGATGGCGATTCTTTCTTTCAGCCATACCGTTTTGTTTTGGAGTGAAAGGACAAGAACATTGTGATATGATTCCATGTCTTTGAAGAAAAGATTGAAATTCATTTGACATACATTCACCACCTGAATCAAATTGCAAGATTTTGATTTTGACCGAAAATTGTGTTTCAACTAAAGCAAGAAATACTTTAAACACAGAGAAAACCTTACTCTTAGATCGAAGAAAATATACCCAAGTAGCGAGTGAAGTCATCAATGAAGGTAACAAAATATTTATAGTGTTCATCAGAAATTACAAGTGCAATACCCCATACATAATTCAAAAAGTTTAATTGTGCAGGTTTTATGTAATGGAAAAGGAAGTGTTTTTCTTTTACCTAGTTTGCAAGATGCACAATCAACAATATCATTATTAGAAGAAGTCGAATTTTTATTTCCAAGTAAACCGGATTTGAGCAAGACTTGAAGTACATGGGAATTAGGATGTCCTAAGCATCTATGCCACACTTGATTATCACATTAAGCAAGATTACAAGCAATAGAATTCGACACCAGAGAGGGAGATGGAAGTAAAGGAAAAGGACGTCCCATTTTAGGTCCCTTTGCGATTATCTTCCCAGACACTTGATCCTGCACAAGATAATCAGAATTTGAGAATTGAACAGTACAATTGTTGTCAACTAATTGGCCGACAGATAGAAGATTAGTGAACAGCTTAGGAGACATAAATATAGTATTTAAAGAGGCTGAAAGATCACCAACAACTACTATGGGTAAGGAATTACCATCGGTAGTATGAATCTGAAGATCTCCATTATATTTTTCAACAATATATAAAAATAAGGGAGTATTGGTCATGTGATTGGAAGCAATAGAATCAAAATACCATGGCTTAAAATTAGAATTTTTATTACCTGAAAAACCTAAAGCAGAAAGGGCAGAAATTATCATTTGTTGGATCATTTCAGGAGTAATAGAAGGCTGACCACGATTATGAGCATTCGAGGAACCAACCGAGACATTGTAGGTTGTTTCAAATTTCTTTGGAGGTCGAATAGAACAATCTATGATGATATGTCCTGGTTTCTTACAATAGCTGCAAAATTTCTTAGTACAATCTGTAGCAATGTGCCCAAATCCTTTATAGCTATAGCACTGGACATTAGTCATGTCTCTTTCTCCTTTAGACCTCCCTTGAGCAGCGTAGGCAACAGGAATTGAAGTAGAATTTTGAGCATTCTACTCCACGATTGCTTGTGTGATGAGCCGTTGTTCTTTCCTAAAAAGCTCTTCTACACAAATATCCAACGAAGGAACTAGTTCTCTGTTCATCAGATTTGACCTGATTTCTTCAAAATCCTTCCTTAACTTAATTAAAAACTGATCACGCTTGCTAGTCTCAAGTACACTTTGAATAGCAAATAATCCTTCGGGAGGTACACTTGCATACACAATATCAGTGTACTCAGCCCAAAGATTCTCAAAGGAAGAATAAAACTTTTGGATTGACATACCTCCTTGACTGAGTTGACTCAACTCAAGTTCCAATTGAAATCTTCGTGTTGTATTATTTTGGTTGTAAACATTCTTCAAGTAATCCCACATTGCTCTAGAATTCTTATAAGGCTTGAGATTTAGAAGTATGGAGGGTTCCACACTTCTAAGGATCCAAGACATAATCTGAGCATCCTTCACCTCCCATTTCACATATTTCTCCTTCTCCTTCTCGCTGTTAAGTGCAAAATATGTTCCATTAATATGACCCCATAATTTCTTTCCCTTGACAAAGATATGAAATTGGAATGCCCAAATAGAATAGTTCTTGCCATTAAATCGAGCAAGAAAAAATATTCAGATCGTTCCAAAGACATGACTCACAAAACAAAAAAAACACAAAATCTTGGAGATAGACGAGGAACCAGATCGTCCTAGCAACAAACACACGATGAGATGCTCTCAGAGTTTTGGCTCTGATACCATTACAAAACAAAGAAGAAATTCTGGAAAAAAACCGTATGTCTTTCATTAAGAGAATTACAATATATATACATCAATACATTCCTTGATCCTAGGGTCTGAAATAGTAAACATAATCAGATCCCTTAATCTTAGACCTATTATAGGAAAATTTACAGCAGTAATTACAGCAAGAATAATAAATATCTTTAAGAGAAAATCAAGGGATCTTGAGGAGGAAATCAATGGATATGCAACTAAAAAAGGAAAGATGAATATATTGACATTAATCAGGGAGGATGCTAACTATTGCAGAAAAAAAAACCCCCACTGCCACAGCCATACCGTAGCCATGCCTCCACCATCCCTCCTCTCTATATCTCTTTCCCTTCTTCTCCTTCATTCTTCTTTCTTCTCTTCTATTCTTCTCCTCTCCAACAGCAGCAAAAATAAAATAAAATCACAGCAGCCCTCTCCCCTTCTTCTCAAGCAAAAAACACTCTTCTTATTCTCCTTTCTCTTCACCAGCGATTAAGGGAAACCGGCAACTATTGTCGCTGTTGGTGTTCTCTTCCGGCAACAAGGGTAGCAATCCTTTTTCCCCCTTCTTTTGTTGGTCTTCCAACCAACCCTAGCCACCGGAGCCTCCGCCGAAACTAGTTGACACCACCAGCAAAAAGGGAAAAGGTCCCCCATTTCTTTCCCTCCATTATTTCGGCAATTTCCTTATCATCCCTTTCATTGCTTTTCGGTTCTAAGAATAACATCAACAATAATTTCTTTCCCTATTTACAGCACAAGATTAAGTCTTAGTGAATATATCTACTAGTTGATCATGTGAGTTAACAAAACTAGTAGATATTTCACCAGATATGACTTTCTTTCTAATAAAGCATTTTGATGTCCAGCTGATAAAGAGGTCAATATCGAATCACAACAATAGGCAGGAATAAGAGCACAGAGGACAGCTTGGCAACAGAAGAAAAAATATCCTCATAATCCAATCTGAAGATCTGAGTATATCCTTTAGCAACGAGGCGAGCCTTAAGCCAATCAACCTTTCCGTCTGGACCAACCTTCACCGAATATACCCATCGACAACCGACAACTAACTTTCCTAGTGGTACAGGAATGAGATCCTAAGTCCCACTGCTTTGTAAAGCACATATTTCATCGAGCATAGTCTGTTTTCATCCTAGATGGGCAAAGGCATAACCTGCAATCTTCGAAAGAGAAACAGATGACAAGGAGGAAAGACAAGAAAAAATAGGAATGAGAAATATGATAATTACTCAAAGAAACATAATGAGAAGAAGGATTACGAGTGGAACACATACCTTTCCGAAGTCGAATGGGAATATTAGACTCAGCAAATGGGACCGGAGGACAAGGTGAAAGACTTAGCTCCAAAGATGAGTCCAAGGCAGCGTCAGTAGTGGGCTGCGGCAAAGTAGGACGAGGACGATGCTGATAAACCTGCAAAGAAGGAGATGTCTCCAGAGATGACAAAGACTCCTTCGGAGAATTAAAGATAGCCATTGGTGCAGGCGTAGAAGGAAAAAACTCGGATGGAGATCCATTAGGCCCAAAAAATAAAACCAAATCAAAGAACGTGACATCAGCAGAGATGAAATACCGACGGAGAATAGGAGAATAACACTTGTACCCTTTCTGAGACCGTGGGTACCCAAGAAATACACATTTATGAGACCGAGAAGAGAGTTTGTCAATGCCAGGATCAAGAGCATGAGCAAAACATATAGAACCAAAGACCTTGGGTGATAAAGGATGAAGAGACCGATAAGGATAAAGAACATGATGAAGTATTTGACCTTGTAGAGTGGAGGAAGGCATGCGATTGATGAGATAACACACAGTAAGTACAACGTCACTCCAAAACTGAAGAGAAACATGAGAATGGAGAAGAAGAGTCCGCGTGGTCTCAAGAAGATGGCGATTCTTGCATTCGGCAACTCCATTCTATTGAGGGGTATGATGACAAGATGTCCGATGAAACACACCATAAGACGCCATGAAGATCTGAAACAGAGTAGATAGATATTCACGTGCATTATCACTCTGTAAGGTTCAAAGAGAAATACCAAATTGAGTTTTAATTTCATAGAATAAAGATTGAAAAAGAGAAAACAACTCCAAATGATCTTTCATCAGATATAACCAAGTGCAACAAAAAAATATATCTATAAAGGTAATAAAATATCGTGACCCCAATGTAGAAGAAACACGACTCAGACCCCAAATATCGAAATGAACCAAAGTAAAATGTGACATAGCCCGACTCACAGTGCGAGGAGAAAAAAAATTACGAATATGCTTTCTTAATTGACATGATTCACAAGACAATGACTCGAAGTGAGAAAGACCAAGATGTAATTGTTTTAACTTATCAAGACCAGGATGTCCTAACTGAGCATAAATAAGAAGGGGAGATGCCACCGCCTAACCAACAAGAGAGGACTGTTGAAGCAGATATATACCATGAGACTCATATCCGAAGCCAATCATCCTCCCCATACTCCGGTCCTATAAGGAAGCAGAAGATTTAATAAATGAGATGACACAATCAAGAGACCAAGTAAGTTAACTGATTGATAACAAATTAAAAGGAGCATCGGGAATATAAAGAATATTATGAATAGAAAGAGACGGAGAAAGATAAACAACACCGACACCCTGGGATTGAATTTGAGAACCATTAGTCATGGTGACAAAGGGTAAAAAATAGAAGTAGAGAGAGAAGGAAAAAGAGATCTATTATCAGTGATATGATCGGTGGTCCCGGAATCAAAAACCCAAGAAATCGAAGAGCGATAAAATAAGAGAGATCCATTGTATTATTTTACATGATATCAGAGCCAAATTAGATTTAAGTTTCCTCTCGTGAGCATGAGCAGCGCGGCGCCAATTCCTCTCCTTCCTTCGAATCGCGATGCAATTTCCTTTGGATCGCGATGCGATTAAAAACCTAAAATCAAGCCCTTACTGTCTCTCTCTCCGCGCACTACGTCATGCGTCCCACTACAACCGGCACTGCCGACCACCGGCTCTCCCCATTTCCTCTAAGACGCCCTTAAGAAAGCCCCCAGACGATCACTACTGTCACTTCCTCCACAACGGTCGAAAGGAGCCCGTTGACACCGGCGTGTTCATCCCCCGCACCACCCGCAACAAGCTCGAGGCGAAGAAAATCACAAAGCGCAGGTAATACGACTTCATCAAATCGATTGCCGTGATTTCCTCCATGACCATGGATTTCTTCTCATGAGCAACAAGACATCGCCGACGACGACAGCTCCTAAGAAACATGTGCTCACGCCCCAAGAATAACTACAAGATGCTCGTTTCTACCATTTGAGTCGGCAACAATCTGTCAAGAAGCAGCTGTCTGCGGCGTGGCATAAGCATCAGAAAGCCAACACCTGGTGTCAGAGCTAGCTGCTTGCTCCATCTTTGCGCAGAGAAGGAGTCTGCTACTGCCATCCTCAGATTCTTCGCGAGCATCAATCCAAAAATCTTCTCTTCTCACAGCAGCAATTCTTCTTCTTTTTCTAATCAGCAGCAGCAGCAGGGACACCAGCAACAGCAACACCTTTCCGAAAGCAGGAGCTGATGGAAAGAAGGTTGATCATGTCACCTTGTAAGGGTGGCAAAGAACACCCTTAGTGTAATTAATCATTGTCATCGACCAGGACACATGATTGATAAATGTTGGAATCTACATGGTCGACCTCCCTGTGCTGCGCAGATCGTCCAAAGTTCTGTCACTATTTCAGCTTCTACTTCACAGTTACCACCAGATCTCACTCCATCGCCTTCCTATGATGACTTTTTGAAATGGTATGAGGATCAAAAGGCTTCTGATTCCCCTGTTGTCATTGCACTCACTAGTAATTCCTTTGCTGGCATATCTCACTCTTCGAGTCCTTGGGTTCTTGATTCTGGGGCCACCGTTCATATCACTGATAATAGATTTCTTTTTTCTTCTCTCTACTTCTATTTTTTACCCTTTGTCATCATGGCAAATGATTCTCAAATTCAGTTCCAGGGTGTTGGTGTTTTTCATCATTTTCCATTTCTTTCTATTCATAATATTCTTTATATTCCCAGTGCTCCCTTTAAATCTTCTGTTTCCTTACAGGACCAGAGTACGGGGAGGATGATTGACTTCGGATATAAATCTCATGGCCTATATCTGCTTCAACAGTCCTCTCTTGTTGGTTCGGCGACGGCATCTCCCCTTCTTATTCATGCTCAGTTGGGATATCCTGGTCTTGATAAGTTGAAACAATTACATCCTGGTCTTTCTCATTTAGAGTCTTTGTCTTGTGAATCATATCAATTAAAAAAGCATGTTCGTAGTTCTTTTTCTCCTCGCACTGTGAGTCAGGCTACGTCACATTTTACTTTGGTTCATTTCGATATTTGGGGTCTGAGTCATGTTTCTTCTACATTGGGGTCACGATATTTTATTACCTTTATAGATGACTTTTCCCATTGTACTTGGTTATATCTGATGAAAGATCGTTTGGAGTTATTTTCTCTTTTTCAATTTTTATTCTATGAAATTAAAACTCAATTTGGTATTTCTCTTCGAACCTTACAAAGTGATAATGCACATGAGTATCTATCTACTCCGTTTCAGACCTTTATGGTGTCTCATGGTGTGTTGCATCAGACGTCTTATCCTCATATCCCTCAACAAATGGAGTTGTCGAACGCAAGAATCGCCATCTTCTTAAGACCACTCAGACTCTTCTTCTTCATTCTCATGTTCCTCTTCAGTTTTAGGGTGACGTTATACTTAATCGCCATCTTCTTGAGACCACCCAGACTCTTCTTCTCCATTCTCATGTTCCTCTTCAGTTTTAGGGTGACGTTGTACTTACTGCGTGTTATCTCATCAATCGCATACCTTCCTCCACTCTATAAGGTCAAATACCTCATCATGTTCTTTATCCTCATCGATCTATTCATCCTTTACCACCCAAGGTCTTTGGTTCTATATGTTTTGCTCATGCTTTCAATCCTAGCATTGACAAACTCTCTTTCCGGTCTCATAAATGTGTCTTCCTTGGGTATCCACGATCTTCAGAAAGGGTACAAGTGTTATTCTCCTACTCTCCGTCGATACTTCATCTCTGCTGATGTCACGTTCTTTGGATCTCCGTCCGAGTTTTCTCCTTCTACACCTGCACCAATGACTATCTTTTATCCTCCGGAGGAGTCTCTATCACCTTCAGAGACATCTCCTTTGCAGGTTTATCAGCGTTGTCCTCGTCCTGCTTTGCCGCAGCCTACTACTAACGCTGCCTTGGACTCATCTTTGGAGCCAAATCTTTTGCCTCATCCTCCGGTCCCATCAACTGTGTCTAATATTCCCATTCGACTTCAGAAAGGTATGGGTTTCACTCGTAATCCTGTTGGGATGTATACTATAAGCCTAGCATTTTGTATGAATATCTATTTTGAAATAATTTGAAATGAGAATCACTTTGGTCAAATATCTGCATTTTATATTTCTAATATATGTTAATGTAGTTGTCTACTTAATTTATATTGTAGATAACATGGTGTGTGGTGCCACACAGAAGATCCACTACAAAAAAATAGGCATTTTACGAAAAAATTTAAAAAAAATTGTCGCTAAATGGTTTTACAACGAATCTGGTGACAAAAAGTTTTTTGTTGCCAAAAGCCTGTCGCAACTATTGGCGATAAAAATGTTTAAATTCGTTGCAAATTTAGCGATGAATTTTAAATTCGTCGCAAAAGTCATCGCAAAATTTAGCAACGAAATAGTATTTTCGTGGCAAAGTTTGCGACGAAAAACTAATTTGTCGCTAACATTCAGGAAACCATACGAAACTGTCGACGTTCAAATTGGCGATGAAAAATCATTTTTCATCACCAATTGGCGACGAAAAATGATTTTTCATCACTATTGGCAACGAAAAACCAATGTTCATCGTAAATTAGCCACGAATACCGAGTTTTCGTCGCCAATTTATAACGAAACACCATTTTTCGTCGTAAATTGGCGACGAAAAATAATTTTTCGTCGCCAATTTGACTCGGAGGTAGATTCGACTGACGTAAAGCTCTAGTCGAGTCGTTAAACCTTCTGATTGCCATCAGTCGACTGGCCTTCAAGGTCAGTCGACTAATCTCCAGAAATGACTCGACTAGAGTTAAATCCAGTCGACTGATGAGGCGTATCAGGTGTAATAACTTAGTACCAGTCGACTGATCTTATCACTTCAGTCGACTGGCACTAGTGAAAAATGACTGAAATGAATCCTTGAACCGGTGATTGGCGACGAATACCGAGTTTTTGTCGCTAATTCATGACAAAACACCAATTTTCGTCACAAATTGGCGAACTTCTCCAGATAACTAACAGTTAAATCTCAGAAGCAGAATCCGTAAACCAACTATTATACAACTATTATAAGCTATTACAGTGCAGGTGAGGGAGACTTACAGAGTTATGAAGTTTTCTAAGGATTACCAACACCCTCGAGCAGCGACGTCTTCGGCCAGAGAAGCAACAGCAACGGAGCAGAGAAGAAAACGAGAGGGAGAAGGCACGGTCAAAATTCTTGCTCTCGGTGAGGAGCAGGGTTTATAAGGAGAGTTAGAGGAGTCATCGCATGGTAACAAATCCCTTAATTAGTTAGGTAACAAAATCCTCTTAATTAGGTAATAAAATCCCTTAATTAGTTATGTAATAAAACCCAGTATGGTATGTTATCTCCCTCCAACGTTGCCGTGATTTAATTTCTATGCTCCCTAATTATCCCTAAGCCTTAAGTAAAATTCCTCTTATGTCTTTAACAAGAAAGATTTACTTGCACATATGGTCCAAGGCTTGCTATACATTGGATGGGGTCCAAGGTTCAAATCCTTGCCCCTCCACATTTTCTTTCCTTTTTCCTTCTAGCAACACCTCCATGGGCCCCTTTACAAGCAATATTTTCAGCTTATAAATTTTTAAAGTCCAAATTAGTATTTTATATTAATTCCTTTCTTATCATAATTAATCCATCATTTAAATTCATCGGTTCCCTTAAAACAACTGTCCATCTTTCTCTGAAAAATCTCAAGGGCATTCTTCAGACCAAATGACATTGTCACGACCCGGAGGTGTCATTCCCGTCCATCGGGAGGTACCTCACTCGATGACAATATAGTAAGGGGACTCATACAATAAGAGAGACTTAACATAAAAGAATCATCCATAACTTTATTAGATAAAATAAACTGAGAATGAGTTTATACAACCATTTATTAAATCTAGGAACAACCAACTATACTCATAAAGGAAAGAAAATGACATTAACCATCAACTAAAGTAAAACAAACTGAAACGCAGTACGTCAAGGTCTTTGAGCAACTCTAAGACAAACTGAACCAGGGTAGTTTTAACTCTGTGCCTGCAAATCTGGAAGCCAAATAAGGTAGATAGTTAGCCAAAGGCTAAGTGGGTAATCAGAAAGGATGTGCATGAATGTAATCTTAATTAAGAAGCAAAGGAATTAGAATGGATCATAATTTAATAGTCACTTTCAGTTATATATATATATATATATATATATATATATATATATATATATATATATATATATATACATCTATTGATCATTCTCTTCCTTTATTGTTATCTGAAAAATCAGGTAATATTACTATTATTTAATATCACCAATATTATCAATCCTTGTTATTTAAGCAAGTTATATCATCACCATTATAATCTCTATATGATCAAATATTATGAACAGTATCAACATTTATATAATTAATTAAAAAGTGCATAACAAGAATCGATATCATTAGAGTGTAGTAACAACTCATATATATGTAGGTTAACAGCCTCCTCAGAATATACTGTCGCATACGGTATCTAACGTACGGGCTAACAGCCCTCACCGGTGGAAGACAAGATAAACACTGACCGTGGCCTCTGCTCTACCACAATAATATGTGATCGGTTAGTGCTTTGGACCGAGGGCTACATCACGTCACCACTTCTCAGGTGTACGGTCCAGTACTCTGGTAAAACTTTGGTATAAAGCTAAGCTCTTAATTAACACCTTTTAATATTTATTATTTTCTCTTATCTCATTTTTTGTTATATCTTTTTTATCAATTATCATCAGTATTATATTCTCAGTATGTATATTCATCATTTGGTCTAAACGACCAACTTGAATCAAATTACATATTGTTCATTCATTTAGGTATCATAATTAGGTTTACAGGTAAAGGTAAATATCAACAGGTAAAAGCTAAGTATCAACAGAATAAAATATTAACAGCAAGAACTAAAATAGATCAAGCAATGTAATGATAGGTATCAACAGGCAGAGTAAGTCAGAGTATCTGTTAAATTTTGAAAACACCCTTTCTCATTTTAATTACGCCGAGACGAATTCCATGTGTGAACAGGAAGTAAATCAATTATTTTTACCCTTTTATGATTTAATTATTTTAATCCTGTTTCAGTATTTTAAATATCACTTTAACCCCCTTTTTGAAAATAGGTGTATAAGTATACATAATCAATTTTAATCTATTTATTCATGCACAAAGGTATATACGAGTCAAAGGACAGAATGTACCCACTTTTGAGTCTACTAGGCTCCGAGTGTCAGCAGATCAGTGTGCTCTACTCGAACTAGTATCTATGTGCAGGCATGTTCACGACTAGAACATGCTCATCTTCGTATACAATATCCAAAGGTATATCTTCATAGCTTAGCCCTCAAAGGCTACAACAATAGAAACCATGTAGTAAACCATGCCCCTTACGTTAACAACATGAGAAGTCTTATTAATGGTTCAACCATTGATGGAAACTAGGCCAAACCTGATGCTGGATTAAATCCGATGATTACCTGACGCCCTGAATCCGGAATGAAATCCATGACTCAATCCTCATCTTCTGTACCCCGACCTCGACCTTTTCCTCCAGTCTCAACCCCGCATGGTTGGCTCAGATCACAACCGGTGGAGGCGACGATGAGCAGCCAAGAGAAGAAGAACAGGGGGAAATCATGGTCTTCTCCACGCGGGCGAGCAGCAGGTGGTCGGCAGTGGCATCGCAGGCAGAAGGCGGCGACGTCGCAGGCGCTGCAGGCAGCGGCAATCGGCAGCGATCGCGATGGGTGGGAAGAGGTGGCGTCACGAGCGCAGCAGCACCCATCGCGACGTCGAGAAACAGGGGCGGTTGAAGGCGGCGCTCGCGATGGGACACGACGTCGCTTAGGGCAGAAGGCGTGCGGCTATGGGAGGCAACGACGTTGTGGGAGAGGGATGGGTTAGGGTTTTCCTCTGCTCGATCCATTATATCGCATCCGTCGTGATTTTTCTCCAAGGAAGGCAGAGATCGCGTCGTGCGCTCGCATTTTTTTTTTTACCATTCTTAACATCCTCCCCCACTAAAAGAAATTTGGTACCCAAATTAAAGTAACTAAAGTAAATGGATACCTGAGAAAAATAAATGGATATTTGACGCACATATCGTCCTCACGCTTCTGCTGCGTTACTTTGATCAGAGTGATGCCTCAATCCAACCTTCACGAGGTGGATGCTACTTTACTTGCGAATTGATCATAGCATAAATCAAACAAGATTATCATTGATAAACTTGCACCAATAACTAAGGTTATTTACGATAACCCTAAACCAAACGCGCTCTCAAGGTGTGCTATTGGGAATTTGGGATTAACTTCATGTTATCCTTAAAGATATGACATCCCCATGTAAAAAGAAAATAGAACTGTGAATGGGATGGTTTAAGGGTATATAACAAGCTTTCCTCATGGTATTCTCTATGTCTTAATGAAAGAAGAGATTTATCATCAAACTTGAACACAACTACTTAATTTAGCAATGGAAGAAAAAGACCAGACTGAAGCACAGTTAGTCTAGCTATTGGGATAACATTTTAAGCTATAAGCTGGAAGTATTAGATTGGAATAATTATGTTTTATGAAATTACAGTGCTAATAGGAAGTTTACCTTGAAATCACAATTAAGCATGAGTTTGTCCAAGGTAGGGCAACAATTGTAGATTGGGCACAGTATGGAATGGCCCAAAGGCTACATTCTTCGTTTGTCAATTTTTTACATAATTAGTATTTACAAACTTCCTATGTGTGCTTACAGAATCCACAAATGGGGATCACTGTGAGTACGGTGCTTACTGTGTTAAATATGATGAGTTTGTCTCTTGTTTTCTTTAGATGCTCCTTTGTGTGTGTGTGTTTTTTTTTATGGCAAGATGTGGTAGGAAAGACTTTCTTCAATCAGAAGGAAAGTGACTCTCAAAAAGGATTAACTAATGGCTTCTGAAGAAAGAAAATCCAAAGAGCAAGCTATTGAAGTTTTTTTTTTTTACAATGTATAGGAATGTAACAGAATATCAATCACTAAGAAAACCATGGTTCCTGAACCTTTGTTGAGGAAGTGAAATTGCATATTATGATTATCTAAGTGTTGTTTTTTTTTTAAATTTGAAAGTTGTATTTGTCTCAAGAATGGAGGTTGTTTCAGTCTGAATTAGGTTTTATTTATTTATTTTATTATTATTATTATTATTACTATTATTATTATGATTATTATTTTTGAATCTGTAGCCAATATATATATATATATATATTAACTGTTACGGCAACAAGATGAGATTTATTAAAAAAATCATAACTAATCTGGGCAAATACCGACTAGTGCAATTGATTGTTAGGTAAGACACATGTCAAGAGCAGAAAAGGCTGCAAACAGAGAGTGTTCCGACAAATAGAAGCAGATCCAGATCAACTTACATTTATATATTCATGACCCTATTTGTGTGTATAATAATTTTGATAGTTTATCAGTTGTGAGGTTGTAATGTATTTTAAAAAATTAATAAGTTATATATATTCATAATAGTGTATATTATTTTCTTTGATAAATGACAAATTTTAAGGTCCCAAGTTATTCTAATAACAAATAATAATATAAATTTCACCTATTGAATCAAGTTTAAGATAACTTATAAGGACATCCTAGTCTCTAATTGAGCTTAGTAAAAGCTCAATCTCAGTTTAAGCTTGGTAAGCTTGTTGTAAACAAGTCTGAACACAAAATACTATGCTTGGTAGAGAAATCTTTTTAAAGGAAGAAGCTTGAACATAATCAAGCTTCATTCTCTCATTTATAGCCATAGGCATAATCCTTGAAAATGATAATAGTGATATATTTTCCAACAGGCAAGACTTAGCTTGCTAATTCTCATTGTCATTCACTTGTTTTGAATCATTTCTCAAAAGGAAAATCTATAATGCAATTAAATCCTAAAAATACAATCTTATATTAGTTCATATAAAAAAACAAGAAACAGATTTTTTTCTTGGATTTTTTTTTCATGACTTAGTACTATATCGGTGAAATCGAACTATTTATCTCCTTCCTTAAACTCAAAGTCGCCGGACATAAGTAGGGCATATATATGTTGCAATTTAATGAATGTGTTGTTAGCATGAGATTCAATAAAGATATCTGTCAAATATTAGTTTGAAAGAATAGATCTTAATTGAAGTGCTTCTCTAAGTGATTGATGCTAAATAAAGAGACAATGTATTTTAATATGTTTGGTGTGTTTGTCTAAAATATTATTATGAACGTATATAGCATTTGGTTGTCATTATAAATGTCAAAATTGCCATCTTAATTTTTGAGCTAGCATTTGTAAATTCTCATCTTTGCCCTATTAAACTCTATACAACTACATATCACTAATAACATATAGATCAATTAAATTATTTCTTTGGTCTCCCTCTATCCCTTACTTCTTCACAATTCGACTTGTCTAATTATAGAAACCATTGACCACTTTGAATCTGTAAACACCATCTCAACCTTGTTTATCTCATTGTTATCTGTTAGAGTTGAATAACTTTACATATTTGTTCTAGCGTTCTCATTCTTGCTACATTTTTTTTTTTTTTTTTTTTTGCATGTATTATATCCTATTGGCCAACACTTTGATGTATAAATTAGAGTTGATTGTACCACAATTTTATTGTAATTTCCTTTTTAGGCTAAATGGAACATACTCATCATACAAGATCACAAAGGTTCTCTCTGTTGTGACTTTCCCATTGACAAATTAATTTATGATTTATATTTTTATTTATTATTTTTTATTGCAAACAGGCTTATCATAGTTGCTTACACCTTGCTATTCATATTCTTCCTTTTTGACTTGATGTCTTTCATCACTTCTTTTATGTGACATCTAGTATTCCTTTATTCTATGACTTAATCGTGCCAAATTGCAGTTTATATAATTTTAGTAACATTCCGAGTCTTTACGCATTCCAAAATGTCTAGCTATGCCTATATGTTGCGGAGGATTTTTTTTTTTACAATAATAATGTTCTCAATCGATCTAAACCATTGTCATTTTTGCTCTGATCTCTTCTTGTTGCTAATTTAAGGAGTTACTCCAGTGTTAGAATAATTTTATAACCAAGACATTTATTTTCTTGAGCATTGAGATACTAATAATCTTCCGAGAAATTGCCAACTATGCGTACACCCATCCATCAGAGTTGGGAATTTAAGATACATTGTTTCTATGTAATTAGCATTGACCTCTGTATGATGCTTTATTTCTTTGATTCCTTGCTGAATCAGATTGAAAATTTTGGGTTTGTTTCAAACTAAAACTAAATGGTTATGATTGGGTTTCAATTTTAATTTTTTAAAATTAAAATATTTAGCTTGGTTTTTTTTTTTTAGTTTTTCCCACTAAATTGATAAATCGCACTGTGAACATCCCAAATGAGTCTAAATAAATATAAAAGACAAACTTGAAACTAGAAGGAGGTAACTCATATAAAATTGATTGATGATCATTAGATACCATGACTGTTAACAGTGGGAGTAATGCAGCCAGAAGGACCCAAAATTAGTGGGTGAACTTTTCAAGGTTAGCAATGAGTGGAATGATCAAACAGATTTATTTATTTATTATTATTATTATTCTTATTTTTTAATTCATTAAGTTTTGAAACTCATATAAGATAATAAGACTTATCATCTCAGATGGGGAGAGTGGTGCCTCATACAAACCATGAGCAACCCTCTTAGTAGTAGAGGCACACCGACGCGTATGACCACGATCTCGACTACTATTATCATCCGAACCACAGGTGCTGCTACGAGCACCACTACTATCCCAACCACAATCATGGGTAAATCCGTTTCGTGGCATGACTTATAAAATTAAATGAAATTTCAGTAATCAATTGTAATTAAGATAGTTAAATAAATAAAGGATTTCTAAATCCTATAGCTCAGAGACACAACTTGACTTGCATAGATTATATGCAGAAAATAAAATCTCAAAAATAAAATCGAGAACCCAAACCCACGAATAGACATTATGAACCTGGCTCTGATACCAATAAAATTGTCACGACCTGGAGGTGTCGTTCCCGCCCATCGGGAGGTACTTCACTTGGTGACAATATAGTAAGGGGACTCATACAATAAGAGAGACTTAACATAAAAGAACCATTCATAACTTTATTAGATAAAATAAACTGAGAATGAGTTCATCCAACCAATTATTAAATCTAGGAACAACCAACTATACTCATAAAGGAAAGAAAATGACATAAACCATCAACTAAAGTAAAACAAATCGAAACGCAGTACGTCAAGGTTTCTGAGCAACTCTAAGACAAACTGAACCAGGGTAGTTTTAACTCTATGCCTGCAAATCTAGAAGCCAAATAAGGTAGATAGTTAGCCAAAGGCTAAGTTGGTAATCAGAAAGAATGTGCATGAATGTAATCTTAATTAAGAAGTGTTAAAATTGTCTTAATCTAAAAAAGAACATATGTACAGGGTTTATATAATCAGGATAACCCTAATACCATAACAAGAAAAGACCTATCTACCCCTGCTTCTCACAACACTCCCCCTCAAGTTGAACATATATATCAAACATGTTTAACTTGCTAAGAACAGAATTAAACATAGCTTGGGGTATAGCCTTCGTAAACATATCAGCAAGTTGGTCCTCAGATTTGACAT
>NC_133862.1:16153700-16156459 GCF_044706935.1 Curcuma longa | reverse complement strand
CCCCAACATGTGAGACTAGCTTCCAAGAGCTTAAGCAACGGTTAGTAAGCGCCCCGATATTGGTGATTCCTTCTAATGAAGATGGATTCACACTTTATACCAATGCGTTATTCCAGGGATTGGGAGCGGTATTGATGTAGTGTGATCGGTTAGTTGCCTATGCTTCTTGTCAGCTAAAATACCACGAGAAGAACTACTCTGTTCATAATTTAGAGCTTGCAGCTATTATCTTTGCTCTAAAGAATTGGCGACATTATTTGTACGAAGTTACTTTCAAGATCTTCACCGATCATAAGAGTTTGAAGTATCTGTTCACTCAGAAGGAGCTAAACCTCAGACAGAGATGTTGGATGGAGTACTGAAGGGTTATGATTGTACCATCAACTACCATTTAGGAAAAGTTAATGTGGTAGCTAATGTCTTAAGCCAAAAATTTCGTAGGATTCTGACTAGTCAGTGGGTGGTAGTTATTGATTTGGTCTGATAGTTTTCTGAGTTGGGATTGATGGAGCTTGGCCAGACTCAACGAGGAGTGTTGATTTCTATGATGGCGCAGTCACCTACAATAGAGAAGATCAAGTCAGCATAGGCTAGCGACCAATATATTTAATTTATTTGTAGTAGGGTGAATTCTGGACAGCCACTGGGGTTTTTTTGTGATGATGATGGGATACTTCGATTCCAAGGAAGACTCTATGTTCCATAGCAGCATCCAGTTAAGGAGGAGTTATTGCAGGAGACACACCATTCTAGATTGGTAATACATCCTGGTAGTACTCGTATATATCGGGATCTAAAATGCTATTATTGGTGGAACGACATGAAGAGGAATATCGTAGATTTTGTTATGAGATGTTTAGTGTGTCAACAGGTGAAAGCTAAACACCAGAGACCAGCCGGGTTACTTCAGAAGATACCGATACCTGAATGAAAGTGGGAAGATATCACGATGAGTTTTGTTACAGGCTTATCTAGGACCCGTAAGGGGCATGGTGCGATTTGGGTAACCGTTGATCGGTTAACCAAATCGGCTCATTTTCTTTTGATACGTCGGATTGATTTGCTGGATCATTTGGCAGATTTATATTGTAGAGAGATCGTTAGATTACATGGAGGTACCTGTGAATATTATTTCGAATAGAGATCCGCATTTTATCTCACGAATCTGGCAGAGTCTGCAGCAGGCACTGGGCACAGAGCTTCGCTTTAGTACGGCGTTTCATCCACAGACAGACGGTCAGTCGGGGCGTACTATTTAGACTCTTGAGGATTTACTACGGGCTTGTGTTATAGATTTCAGTGGTAGTTGGGAGGATCACTTGCATCTGGTTGAGTTCGCATAAAATAATAGCTATTATTCTACTATTCAGATGACTTTATTTGAGGCTCTGTATGGTAAACCTTGTCGATCTCTGGTGTTATGAGAAGAGGTTGGTGAGAGACTGTTGTTGGGTCTGCAGGGTATTCAACAAGATGCCAAACTTGTATGCGTTATCAGACGACGTATGTTAGAGGCTCAAGATTGATAGAAGAGTTATACGGATCAGAGATGTAAGCCTTTAGAGTTTTCTGTGGGGGGATCATATATTTACGCGTATCACCCACGAAAGGGGTGAAGATGTTCGGTTTGAGGGGGAAGTTAGCTCTGCGCTACATTGGACCATTTGAGATATTAAAGCGGATTGGCGAGGTGGCATACCGCCAACACTTGTTGGTGTTCATAACGTATTTCATGTTTCCATGTTGCGAAAATACATACCTTATTCTACTTATATTCTGAAGGAAGTACCTATTCCTTTTCAGCCAGACGCGTCTTATGAGGAGATTTCAGTGCGGATTCTTGGCCATAAGGATTGGCAGTTGCAGAATAAAATCATTCGACTTTTAAAAGTCGGATGATAGTACCATACAGATGAGAAGGTCACTTAGGAGCTGGAGGATGCTATCCGGGCTCAATACCCTCATCTTATTTACTTGAGGTATGATTTTAATCACTATGATATTTCTGTACTACAGTATGAAGATAGTAAATTTGGAGATCAAATTTTTGTTAGTGGGGGAGAATGTAAGATACAAAAAAATTTGGGTATTAATTATAAATAATTTAACCCTAATTGGTTAACAAGGATTAAGGGGGTTAACTATTACCTCTAATAATGGACAATATGAGACTTGATTAGTATTAGATTGGGTTTTAATTTGGGTTTAATGTTGAAGCCCAATTAACAATAAGCCAATTAACCCCGCCCAATTTATCAAATGGGTTATTGGATTCGGGTTTGGGTCAGGTTAAACTCGAAACCCGTTAAGAAGCTTTAAAATCATGAGCACTATTCTTCTCCCAAGCTCACGATCACCTTCTTCTTCTCCTTCCCCGATCGCACAAGAGCACTTCTCCAAAGCCGGTGCTGACACTGAGGTGAATCGTTGACGATCAGAGCTCCAGTCGATGAGTCCAAGATTCTCGTCAAGGTGGCTGGGATCTAATCGGGTGGCAGCGGCGATCGGTGTGAAGCAACTGGGAAGTTTGGATCAAAGGGGAAGATCGATGGTAAGCTTGAATTCCTAGTGTGTGTGGTTTTCTTGTGAGAATTCCTTTGGATTCTGAGATTTGTTGTGCTCCACAGCTTGATCAACAGATTGGTGGAATTTCTTGGGGTTCGGCAGCAAAGGATTTTAATCGGAGCTTATTTTTAGGGCAAGGGATCGAATCAGATCTAAGGTAAGCTTATGAATTTGGTTAGGTTGAATTTCCTTGA
>NC_133862.1:16114747-16153600 GCF_044706935.1 Curcuma longa | reverse complement strand
AAGGTATAACATAACCTTATGGCTAACAGCATTGAACCCTACTTTGACCAAACCCTAACCTTGCTTTAAGGTGGTCAAAAATTCATTGGGTTCTAGGTTATGGCTTGGAAGTCTTACTATAGCATCCATACAGGTTAAGCATAACCAAAACATTTATGACTTGTTTAAACCTCAACTACCCAAACCCTATTCTTCATAGAATTTGGCCGAACCTTTTACCCATGAAAACTCTAGATTAGGTTCTATCATGTAAATCTCTAATCTACATAAACATCATTAAGTAGGAACTTGCATCCATGGTTAAGTTTTTAACTTATCACAAACCCTAATCCCTTTTTATGGCCGAAACTTGTTACACCAAGGTCACCCTTGGTTAGATCTAGATTCAACCACTTGAAACTCTAATTAATATTAAGAGTTCCTCACATGGTATTTGCCATAAACAGAATATAACTTTAAGCTTCCTCATGTTCATACATGGCCAACCCCTTTAGAGCATAAATTCTTAACTTTTACAATGCATGGATACCTAAGCCATCATGAAACAACTCCATATAACACTTGCAACTATGGTTAGGTTAACACATAATTAAAACCCTAATTTTTCACATAATGACCGAAACCTATACACATGATTTCCTTGGGTATAATAAGCCACATGAACCCTTGAATTCTCACATATCATTTACAAGCATAGGTGAGTTTAAACCATAATTTTAAAACATTTAATTTTCCCTCTGGCCGAAACTTAACCCTCTTGAAACACCAAGTTTTAACCACATGAAAACCAAATTCTATTCCTAAACATAATCATAGTTCATATGGGAATATAGTTTGTTCCAAAACATGCCTTAAAACCTTTAAAACAAAACATAGCCAACTTATGAAAAATTGAGTTTATCATGAGTTTCCATCATCCAAATAACACAAACACATAAATCTACATCTTAGGGCCATTATATTGCAGGTGAGGGAACTTACTCTTTTGTTCCTAAAGTTCTTAGAGTTTACCCACAAAAAGAGAAGAAAAAGAACTCTTTTGTCTTGTTGTCCTTTTGGTAACCTTGTTGTTTCCTTCAAAACCTCCCAACTCTTTGCCTTGAAACCTTTTCTTGACAACATGATGATGAAACCATCATTAGCACCTCTCGGCCAAAAAGAGCAGTAAGGAGAAAAGAGAAAAAAAAAGAGAAAGAAAGAAATAAGAGACTAAAAACCTTACAAGTCCTTTGCCTCCTCTTTTGCTTCCAATATTTCTCCTTAGATCCCTTCCCTTAGCACTTGGTGGATGAAGAGAGCTCAAAGGGTGCTCGGCCAAGGTTGAAAACAAAGAGGAAGAAAGTGGTTTCGGCAAGAAGAATGAAGGAAAACAAAGAAGAAAAATGAAATGAGGAGAAAAGATATTAGGTGTAACTCCCCTCTTAATTCCCTCTTGAGTAACCTCCTTCCCTTAACTCCTTTCTTTGTAACCTCCTCTCCCTCTTGAAACCTTCGGCCATACTCAAGAAAAGAAGGAAAATGAGGGAAAATAACCTTCTTTTCGTTGAGAAGAAGAAATGGAGAAAAGAAGTTTCATTTGCTTCTTGTAACCCCTCCTTAAAGCTTTCATAACCCCCTTTTTCCTTTACTTCCAATAACTTCCCCTCATAAATCTAATTCCACATCATCATATGAAATTTTGGCCACATATTCTCATATTTTCGTTGAAGGAAAATGAAAGAAGGAAGTGGAGTTTAAACCTTGCATGTGTAACTCCTTGCATTTAATGAAGATGATGTCATCTCGCATTTAAATTCATTTCCCTTATGTCTCTAACAAGAAACAATTTTTAGCTCTTATGGTTAACTCATGCAATTACTAAAGCTTGCTATACATTAGGTCCAGGTTCAATCTGTGGCACCTCCATATTTTTTTAGCAAAGCCTCCATGAAATTAACCCCTCAAGAAGCAATACTTTAAGTCTATTTAATTCTTAAAATCTAAATTAGTATTTTATACTAATTCTTTTTTTTACCATAATTCATCTATCATTTATACATAAATGTCCAGATATTCTCGAAGGAAAAATTGATGATTCATACTTCATCTAGATGCACTATATCGGCGTTTTAAAATTAGTTCATCATCCTAATATCTCATTTGTATTTATATATCTCAATACACAATACAAATTATCCTAGAATTTTTATGAGATATAATAAAGATTTTCCCTATACTAAGATGCAATATAAAATAACTTAATCATTGCAGGTCTAGCAGGTTAGTTAGCTCATGCTAGACAAGACTAAACAGGTGAGATAGTTTTGTCGCATCGAACTAGAAAGGTAGTATGTAACAAATATTCTATTCCCTAGGAAGTAGGAATAGTTGTTTTTCTTTCTCATCTATTCTATTCTATTCTGCGAACCAAACACAACATAAAATAACTTATCTTTTTTCCTATCGTTTTCTTTTATTTGCTCTCTTTTAAATGTGTATACGGATATCCTAGTTTATATTTGTTCTATAATACTTTAAAAACTTCTTCCACTTCATTCCTTGAGTTTGATAAGAGTTGAGCAAACAAATGTAGTCTAAAAGCTACTCGATATCTTAATGAGAATGATTTTTTTTAGCAGAACTTTTTCTGTCTTGTGCAACAAGCTAGATTCACGATATCAAAATTCGAACTTGAGTGGGACTTTTTTTACCATAGTAGTCCTAATTGAGATTTCAAAGCTATCTTTTCTCTATTAGTTGTTGATCTTATATTTATCGAATGCAATTACTTTTTTGCATTAGTACACATTGCTTTATTCCTCTCAATTATATGAAATAGGTAGATATTCTTGTTCATATTGGGCTCAGTTTATTGAAGAAAATATTCAATTGCATATTCTATAAAGGGATTCTTGTACATATGTACTCGACATACAAATCCTAGACCTAAAATTCCAATCTTGGACTAAACTTACTACACTATTACATGTAATAATTCCACAATCATACACGTATGTTGTCGGGCTGTGGTATTTCCATGCCTATATCAATGGAACGGGTGACTCATTATTTCGATGAATCGTTTCTTCGGACAGAAGGAGATTCTGTAAACACTTACTCGAAATCTCACTTATCAGACTCGAAATCTTACTTTTCAGAGTCAGAGTCCATTGTGGAAGAATCTTCTGAGGAATTGGCCATGATATATCTGATACATGCATAATATCTCTCAAAACGGATACAAATTTGTGCCTGCTACTTAGTATCCTTAGTATCGGCAATGGTTCTGAAAAAATCTCTAAAAGGGTGGTGAAATTTAGATATTTCCACCTGTCGAAGTATTTTTTGTTTTGTTCATGTAGCTAAGCACGGTTCTCCTTAAAATGTCAAAAGAAGTCTATGAAAGGTTTTTCAGATATTTGAATCGACACAATTAGTTTTCTATTGATTACATAATTTTCGCGAACACAAATTTTCACATGATGTTATATTATTAAAACATTTTTTATATATTTAATTATATCAAATAAGGTGCAGATGTTCTTCCTGGCATGTGGTACTCAAAAATCTTTCAACTCAAGCTTCTCAACATCTTCATACCAAATTGATAAACTGATTGATTCAAGCTTTCACCAACAGTCACATTTAGGATCTTGGTGATCTTTCAGGGCTCTCTGGGAATGCTTCACAGGATTCCAGTATGGCCTGTAACCCCAACCTGTAAGTTGGGTAAAGAAGATCGACACCGAGTTCCTTCTTTAGTCGAGCATTTGACACACGCTTCTCGCCCCCTACATGAACCTTTTGAGCTTCAGTTTCTTGTGTGTCATCGCTATTTGAGTCATTGAGTAGTCCTGGCCATCTTTTCTCAATTAGACTGCGTGCAAAAGCAAATACTTGTTGTCGAGGGGTTGGATCATCATCCACAACATTGTATATACTGTGGAAACAAAATAAGATTTAATATGCAAATCGAGAAGATGCAGTTAAGCATTGCAGATCTCATTCAAAATTTTCAAGATTCACGAATAACAAAAGATACAGAAAAGGCTTCTACTTGATTCCACTACAAAACCAACATACAAAGCGAAGTTAGTGTGGGTACAAAAGAAGCATCTAGGTTCATTGTAGTTTATTGAAGCATTCACACAAATTCATACACGTAATTTAGTTCTTTACTCACTGTGAAATTCAGTCGCAAAATAAGGAATTGCACACCACTCTATGAAAACTCATCTTCAGAATGAAAACAACATAAAAATGTTTTCATTTGAGAAGATTACCTGCTTAGCATCTTACTAGAAGCAAGACCCTAATTGACAGGATACTGCTTAGCATCTTACTAGAAGAAGCAAGACCCTAATTGACAGGATACCGCTTAGCATCTTACTAGAGGGAAATAACATAAAAAGTCGAGCTCATGGATTTGGGAATGGGGAAATATTCTTAAATATGTATATATACTCATTGATCATGGTGAAATTTACCAAATAATTAAAAGCAGGTCGAAGTTTTAAGAATTGAGACTAGCGGCATCAAATAAAAGCAAATATGTCACTCTAGTAATATGGAAACGCCAAACTATATATATATATATATATATCCAACACCGTGAGCAAAGAAATAAAGAAAGAGTTGAAGTTCAATCATCCATACCTTGATGAAGATATACCAAAACTGGCTTTTAACGTTTGATACACATCAGCTACATGGATGCGCGATGTGAAAACCTTTGATGCCCTCTTAATCTGACTTTCTGACAAAGAATTTCCTTTCAGAATGGTATCCAAAGCACTGAAATAATCATGATCAGATTCATATCATGGAGCTACAGTTCAGATAAAAAGAATAAACAGACAGAAAAGGTCGTTGTCTTTGATCCTAGCATTTAGACAGAAAGGTGATTCAAGAAGCGATTGACTTGATAACAAAATCTAAACTAGCTTAAGTAAACTGAAAAGAGGAAAGCAGGTAGTCCATAACTCACAAGAGAAGGATTGATCTATGATAAAAGAATTTTACTAAAAAATTGGAAAAACTTCCACACTGAAGAATTAACAAATGCAAGCTGCAAGGAAACCCAGAACTCAGAAACATTTATGTTTGGCTCATGAAAATTTTCCAGTTTTCCTATGTCCAGTTTTCTGTTTTACCGCAAAATAAATTGAAAATTAAAAATTAAAATATATTTATGATCAACATTTTGGAATCATTGTATAATGAAATTTATTGCTTACAGAACATGTTTAATATTTACTAAAAACCAAAAAAATGAAAAATTGATGCCGGACGGGATAGCGATTATTCTGCGAGCAATGCTCTGATAACAACTGATGTCAGGCGGGATAGCGATTATCCTGTAAACAATGCTCTGATATCAACTGACGTCGGACAGAATAGTGATTATTCTGGAGGCGGAAGATTGGAGGAGAATTAAGGAGAGAACAAATTCGAGAAATTAGAAAAAACAGATAGAAGGCTGCGACGACGCCGCTTCTAGGTTTTTGTCAAAAAAGAAAAAAAATTTATTAATCAACCAAATTGCTTCTCCCCTAAACATCAACTCATAAAATGTTTATATAGATCCAAATCCTAAGAAAGATTCCTAATAAAAAGGAAAATTTCTTAATAAACTCGAAAAGAAAGATTCTTACGAAAAAGAAAAATTTCTTAACAGACTCGAAATCCTAAAAATCCTAAACGGATTTCAAATATAAAATCTTTAAAAAAAATTCTTAACAGTCTCAATCCTAAAAATCCTAAAAATCCTAAAAAAAAAAATAAAACTTTTCAAAACTACTCTAAATACCAAAAACTTCGAAAATTACTAAAAATAAAAATTATCAAAATTAATAATAAAAAATTTTAAATCCTCCTACATCAGTCGCCCCAAGTTGAAAAAAGTTCGTCCTCGAGTTTAAAGTAGTATCAGGTGGTTATCTAGGAGGAAGATCCTCTGATATCAATTCTGTAGAATCCATCGTTATCTCCATTATCATCGTGGCCGATACTTGTTGCAACTTCCAAATAGGCGAAGCAGCCTGTTCCTCAAGCTTTTTAATCACTGCAATGACCTGCGACCTCAAGCTCGAACTTCGTATATGGTAACGCACAACGAGCACCACCACTGTGCATGCATTCATAGCGCTCACCACCGTTTGTCACTTCTACCTTCCTCATGATTACTAGAGCCGGGCCTAACGGATCTGACGAGTCCCTACCCACTTCCCAAGTAACACAACGACCGAGGCTTGGAGCTCCGCTTTCCAAAATCCTTTCGCAAGAGATCAAAAAAGAAAATAGAGCAATTACAATAACTGAAACTGGCAAATTAGTTGACATGTAATTTGAGAAAAAAAATTGGCAAGACATATATACTGAAGAGGATATTGTTGAAGTGATAGCTGACACCTTCATTTAAATCACAATCATCTGCTATATCTTTGGTTCCATTAGTTGAAATCTTTATTTGCATTTGCTCATGTCCTTCTAATATAATCAAAGTATATGTATTTTCTATATCCTTGGATAAATCTTTGATGTGACATCATATTTGTTGAAGTTAAATCATCTGAATGGTCAATAAAGTTCTAGACAAGGCTTACTGCTTGCTTTGAAGGAGAAGCCTCCTGTGCAGTGGAAGCGTCGACACATCCAAAAGCATTGACAAGGGCTTGATTGAGCAACTCGCCAACATCAACGTCGAGCAGAATTGGATCACCGACTATTTCAACAACAATTTCATCCTCGTCGTATATTGACTCACCAGTTGACTCGGTCTCGTCTTCATCATGATGAATAAATTAGAACGCCGAATCATGCAAGGTGAGACGATGGAGATTGGGACTTCGTCGATAGATGAACTAGGTTGTTGATTGTCGTCGAACAAAGTGGACTTCTAGTCTTCGATCAACACTTCGTCTAGGTCTATCTCCTCTTCGTCAGCATCATCATAAACTGGATCACCAAATATTTCGATCTTGTCGTCATCTTTATCGCGTCCTGTGATTGGATGATCGAAAGAGTAGGACTGGTCATATTCGATGTTGTCTCGGTCCGCATCTCTATGGTTGTCTCCGCCGTAGTAGGAGGAAGGGGGAACGTAGAGACGTTGTAGAGTCGGCGTTCTCTTGCAGTTATAGGCGGCGGGGCGGTTGATCCTGAATTTCTCAAAACCAAACTTGTGCTTCGGCATCTTTCCTCGATTGGAAATTAATAAATTTTCAAAAGAAGAATAAAGAAACTTATGACTTTTACGATCTTGCGCTGCTAGACACTGGAATAACTTTGTAACTTGTATTTGTAGATCTTGAAGTATTTCGTCACGAGTGTTACGATCACAATGCGAGGCTTCCTCAGCCAGAACCTGCTTATCACGATCACGACCACGACAATGATCCATCAGATCTGAGAGCTGACTTTTACGATCTTGCGCTGATAGACACTGGGATAACTTTGTAACTTGTCTATGTAGATCAAGAATCTAACTTTGGATGTTATGATCACGGTGTGAGGCTTCCTCTACCAGAACCTACCTATCACAACCACGATAACGACCATGACGACAATCCGTCGGATCTGAAAGCTCTGATACCAACTGATGTCGGACGGGATAGCGACTATCCTCCGAGCAATGCTCTAATACCAACTGAAGCCAGGTGGGATAGCGATTATCCTGTGGATAATGCCCTAATACCAACTGGCGTCAGACAGAATAGTGATTATTCTAGAGGTAGAAGATTGGAGGAGAATTAAGGAGAGAACAAGTTCAAGAAATTAGAAAAAACAGATAGAAGGTCGTGACGGCGCCGCTTTTAGGGTTTTTGTCAAAAAAGAGAAATTTTTTATTAATCAATCAAATTGCTTCTTACCTAAACATCAACTCATAAAATGTTTATATAGACCCAAACCTTAAAAAAGATTCCTAATAAAAAAAAATTTCTTAATAAACTTGAAAAAAAAATTCCAAAATAAAAAGAAAAATTTCTTAACTTGAAAAGAAAGATTCTTAAGAAAAAGAAAATTTTCTTAACAAACTCAAAATTCTAAAAATCCTAAACAGATTTCAAATATAAAATCCTATGAAAATTTTTTAACAAACTCAATCCTAAAAATCCTAAAATAAAAAATAGAACTTTTCAAAACTACTATAAATACCAAAAACTCCGAAAATTACTAAAAATAAAAATTATTAAAATTAATAATAAAAAATTTTAAATCCTCCTGCATCAAAAATGTTGAAAAAAATAATAAAATCAAATCATAAACAATGAATGCTTCTGTAATTAAATAAAGTTGATCCTAAAACAATTTTGAAGTTTAATATTAAAACATAAACAATGAAAATGTTTTTGTAGCCAAAAGAGGGACAATAAATTTGATCCTAAAAAAATTGGAGTTTAACATCAAAGCTTAAACAATGAAATAATTTCACAGCCAAATTTTGGAGTTTAATTACCACTCTCTAATTTATGCTACGATACAATTGGCCCTAAACAATTTTGGAGTTCAATTTAGGAACATGAACTCTCTAATGGGAAATAGTAGCATTATATGAGAAAAATACCATCTTCCAGGGCCATATATCCCTCCTAGTCGGAATACATTAACAGGCACACCAAGCTCATAGCCTAGATCTTGCCATCCTTTCTCTGCAGCAAGCCTTAACTTTGCAGATTCTGTTTTAGGATTTGGAGGATAACTGTATAAGGAACATGGTCATTCTTAAGCATGGCATATGAACCAGATTTACCAAAAGACAAAGTAACAAAATAAGTGGGTAAATTCTTACTCTTCATCAACCAAAAGCCCACCACAATCACCATAAACACCTGCAAGAACATATTAGTAAGGTACAATATAATTGAAGTTTATATAGTTAGGTCATCATCTATCTGATTAAATAATACAAAAGGATGATTTGTTCCAAGGAACTTCACAAATGGACATAATTTAACACTAGTGAATTTGCAATAAGGCAATGAAGTTATTTGTGGTAACATTTAGGTTTTAACAGTATCAACATTGTGTTCTCAATGGCAGAAACAAAATTGGAGAGAAAGGAGGATAAAGGAAACGTGACTAGGAATTTGCAATCCCTCCATTTCTTTGGAGGGAAAGCAATAGGGAGAGAATTTTGCTAAAATCAAATGAAAATACATAGGAGTGGCTCCTTTGGGTTGTGTTTCAAAAAAATTTTAAACTTTTTACTATTATGCATTCAAAATAAAATTAACAATATTTTGAATCTTGCCCTCTGTGGATCCAAAAAAGGAAATTACAACCAAAGTTCTCCATATGTCCCTTCAAGAAAACATGGAGTCATTGAATCCTTTCTTTTCTAATACTTACCATCTCATTTGATGATTCTTTCTTGTCCATTTTCTATCCCTAGAATATACAGAAGGAACATGTCATATTGCATATCAGAATGAAATAACCATTATACAGGTATCTATTGACACATGATAGAACCAAAATCTAAAATTACTAATATGAGACTAAGCCCCCTAGATCAATAGCCCTATTAATTTGATAACTCTTAACACTCCTCAAAAACATAGATACCATCTATGCCCAACTTTTTGCATAAACTAGAAAACTCTCGCAAAAAACTATAGAATAGATACAACAATAATAAAAAGAAAAAAATTATATTCACACGTAGGCAAAACATAACATCAGGCTATCCGCTATCAGAGCATTGAACTAATTAGGCTGGTGAGATCAAGAATCTGCTTGGGCTAGCCAAGTTGTGTCGGACGAGCTAATCCAAAGATCATGCAAGCAAGCTGAGTTAAACAAATTATTTATGTAAGAGTATTTTTTTTTAGAGTGAATATTATTTCTTGTGTATTCCTTATAATCTTCCTATCAACCAAATATAAGAATAACTATTCCACTTCATGAACCAAACTAAGGAAGAATTATTCCTTGCCTATTTTAATTAGGAACAACTATGCTATTCTTTATCCATTCTATTCCACTCCATAAACCAGGCTCATCTGCAACAATATACCAAAGCTTTCATCAACCATCACAACTTTATCGATTATGATAATTTCAAAAATCCATTCATCAACTCAATCACCATCACAACTTTATCGATTATGATAATTTCAAAAATCCATTCATCAACTTAATCATAATTGATATGATAATCACCTGACACCAAATTCTCGACATAAATATATTATCAAGCAATAGATCATGACTCCATGTAGCTATAACACCTAAACACAACCCCACCAAAACTCCCATTCACTAAAACATTCACATATTTTCCTCCAACTAAGATCATCGACTTAGGCTATTCCTGCTTCCGAAGCTCCCTTTGGTACCCCAATATTGTTTCAAATAAAAAGAAGGGTCTCTACACATGTGCATGGATTACCAAGCACTTAACAAGATCACCGTCAAGAACAAGTACACCATTCCTTTCTTCAAAATTCAAATTCATTCCTTTTTCCTTGAAATCATTCTATATATTTCTTTAGAATCTTCTCATCACTGGTGAACTGTGCACTTGACAAGCTTCTTTTTTTTACACCAATCACCAGTTCACCTGCGCAACTTAGACAACTTATTTGCAAAAAGTTGCTAAGTAAATCTAGCTTGCTAAAGACACACGAAAGAACCTGAGAGAGATTAAGAGGGCTAAGAGATCAATAAGTAAAGATGGTCTACTATTCATGAGGATTATAAGTGAAAGGATGCGAGATATTTATAGGGCTCCTCCTCCTCAATAGATGGTTGGGATCAATTTAATCCAACAATGTAAATTACATATTTAGAAAACTCCTACATGATATGTAGATACCTTTATGATGAGAAGATTCTAGAGAAAAGTGTAGAAAATTCTCAAGGAAACCATAGACCAAGACCGTGGACTAAGAGAGTAAGCAAAGAGTAGATCACAACCTCTCTTAGGCTTAAAATTTGGTGGTCGAGTTGTGACAAAGTGGACACTAATGATGTTATTTTTTATGGATGATGAATAAACTAAATAGGCAACAGTGCGATGGTATTTTTTAAGTTTTTTATGAATAATATAATAATATATAGAACACCATGGGGACAATTAATTAAATGTGAGTAATTTAGAATTACCAACTAAATAAACCAAAGCAATTTTTTAAGAGAGGAAATATGCTTATATCAACATGACGTAAGCCTTCATTGATGTTGATGTTTAAGTTACCCCGATGTTTAAACTTGACGGATGAAGATGCTTGATCATTCAATTTTACAATCTCCCATGTCGTTGATAGTTTTGTTCTTTAAACCTCAACTTTTTTTCCCTTTTTCTTCTTCTGTGGTTAACCCCTCTCTTTTATGATATTCCTTTTTCTAACAATTCTCTCTATTTTTTCTACTTTTCACATTGTTTTTTTCCAATCTTTGTTTTTTTTACTTTTTTAAAAAATTATTGTAACAACATCTATGTTTGTTTAAGGATTAGAACATAACATATGAATGAACTAAATTGCAAAATGCATATAAGATTATTAATTGGACCTAAATGTGTGATCTAGCCAATGGGTGGCGTCAGGGTATCTTCATTGGTGACGGTAGATCATAACAAGCAACAAAGAAGTGAGGTGCGTTGAAGTGATTGTGCAACAAGTGGACAGAAGGAGCAAAATAACATTGATGATGGTCTTGGTCAGCTGGCAGTGCACAGAGCAACTTCATCAACGTCGATGATGGCTAGGCAATGGCCACTAAGGCTATGGGAGTAGCAAGCGACAAAGGTAAAGATGTTCACAATGGCGTAGCTTGATGTAGTAGGAATAATGATGCAGCAATGAAGAAAATTGTGAAGCTGCCTTTTCTCACCTTTTTTTTTCATTTTATTCTCATTTTTTCTCAATTTTCTTTACTTTTGTTGTAGTAGTAGATACCTTTTTTTTTACTTCTGCCATAGAAGTAATTTTTTTTTACTTTGTTGTAGCAGTATATTTTTTTTCTTTTACAATGGTGAGGTTAGCGTTGCACGAAGATGATGTGGGGAGCAAAAGTATGATTAGAACCCACTTGAAGAACAATCATGGAAAGAGTCGTTGATGAGGGTGACATTGAAGCTTGAGGGTGAAAGAGAACAAAAGGGTAACTAATACTGAAAACTAACCTCCAGACTTCTACTCATACTGATTAACGCAACACCAAAATTGAATTGTCGAACCACTAGAAACATAGAATGAAATTGATGAAGCGAAGAAGATAATATACTCACCTAAAGAATATAATTAAAATACAACACTCAAGCACTTGTAGATCCAATGTTAAAACAATTAAAGAAATAAATAATTTAATTTAGAAAAATACAGTAAACTCATTTGGGAATATAATTATTCCCTATTCATTACCAAATAGAAAATGGTAATTGACTCTAAATTAACAAATGACAAAGATCAAACTTAAAATTTATTATAGACAAGCCAATCTCATATATTTTTCAATTTCTTTCCTTTTATCACAGATGCACCAATCTCAAATAAAATTTCAATATTTTTCTTCAAAATTATTTCCTTTTCTACATTATTTGTTTCCTTTATCTATTATCATGTCCATGGTTTAAAATTTTGGCCCATGCTAGAGTTTCAATTTATGATCAGAATGATATAGTTTTGGTATCATATCATATCATGTTGATACGGTTTCAATATTTTTTTAAATATAAAATATATTAATTAAAACATATTTTTACTAATATTTAATTACTATAAATGCTTACTACTATATTATATTTGAGATGTTGAACGTTTAATTCAAGTTTTGATATTATCTTATGAAACATTTGATGCTTATTGAATCTTTTACAATAACTGTTTATTGAATGTATAAATTTAAAATGTATATTTTTATTAATATTTGCACATAATTAAATAGTTTTAATTACAATTTTATTGTAGAGGTATCAAGTCCAAAAGTTTGCATTTACAATGATAATAAAGATTGATCTTCAATTTCAAGTTTCATTGCAAAGGCATTAAATTTGAGACCATCAATTTATAATGATCATTATCTTCGGTTTAGACATCTTTAGATATATTTTGATAAATTTAAGGATTGATAATGTTATATTTATTTGAAAACTTTAAATTATTTATGGATTAATATATTTTTTATTTTGAGAATATGTAAAAGTGTTGTATAAATTGTATAGTAAAATGATAAATGGATGATGATTGATATATTGAGTGTATATATATATATATATATATATTTATATTTATATTATAATTCTTAATCTCTATTGACATCAAAAAAGTTAGAACATATAAAAAATTTTAAATATCAAATTTTATCTTATTTAAAAAATTTATATCTTAAATAATTTTAAAAATAAACAAATAATTAAATTAATATTTTAAAAATTAGAAGTGAGTACAATTCAATTTAAAGTTAATTCGAGTCCATCCAGATAGACATAGGATTAAATAGGTTTTTAAATTTAATTATTTTAATCTGATTAAAATTAAACTAAATTTATATATAGAATAATTTAATTTAATTATAGTAATATTTTTAGAAATTATATCATATTTAATTTTTTTTTCTTTAGGTATGTTTTTCTCTATCCTAAAAATGTATTTTTTTTCTCTCATAATTTTTATATTTATCTTTGTGGACAGACGAAGAAAAAATAAATTAATAAAGAAAAAAATCCAATCTTTGAATTTAAAAATAAAAAGGGAAAAAATTATAAAAAAAGAATTAATAATAATAATAATCAATAAAAAATGAAATAAAAAAGGGGGAAAATGTGAGACCTCGCGGAGGTCGTGCTTCGCTGCGGGGCCTCACAAGAGACCTCGCGGTCAGGCAAGGCCTACACAAGCTTTATGTCGCTGAGCGAGGCAATGAGGCAACGAGGCCTCGCAAAGATCAACCGAAGCAGCGAGGCCTAACAGAAGCCGCACCTGGCTGTGAACCTCGCGGCTAGGCGAGGCCTCCTGGCGGCCTCACCCGACCTCCATGAGGTTGTCACAACAGGTCCTACCTTCATCGGTGGTGTCAATGTCGATTGGCAAATGGAACGGTAAATTCCGCCAGTGCCGACTGACACGGCTCAAAATTTTAAACTATGATCATGTCTTCCTCTCAACTGCTTTTGTGGCTCCACCATAATGCCCTACTTCAGCTACCCAAGTATGTTTCTATTCTCTCTTTCCTCTCTCACCATGCATTATTTATATCAGTCTCTGTGACCATGACCAACAAGTTTGATACAACCTCTCTCACTCGGTCTCAACCGACACAAGTTGAGACAAAGAATCTTGAATCCTATCCATAAGATTTAGTCAGCATGGATGATAATCTATATCTTGCCTCTATTGATACAACTCGAATTTTAGTTGACAAGCAGAATAAGAGATGTTTACCAATTCCAACCATAACAAAATAATCTTGAAGCCTTAGTTCATCTCTAGATGTCTCTAGAAGTAACATGTGATGTTGGCTCCATTTTCCTTCGGGTTTTAATTGTCATGCAATCATTTAGATATATGTTTGAAAGTTCTAGATGCCTCTTAGAGGCCCTATTTTCCTTATTGGGGCCAACAACTATGCACCTACTTATTTGGATGCATTATTAAAAATTCACTTGCTCATTGACTAGTGATTATCCTTTAACCAATGTCATCAACATATATAACAATGAAACTTCCTAGTAAGAAGGAAGTCAAAAGGCGGCTAATAAATTTTAAGCAAATGCAATATGAAGAATATAAAGTTTAACCTACAACACCACTAGTTCACCAACCATAGTTGGAATGATTGTTAAGAACTTTATATCTCTTCAAATCCTAAATACACTACATGATTGGATGATGCTACTATTTAAACTAAACACGCACCTATACATCACCTAAGTTCAACATATTATGTCATCATCATGAAATCTTCAAAGTTTAGGGTAATTGTAGAGATTTTAGACAAAATAATTATCTTTTGCTCCAATATTGCCACAAAGAAAATATTTAGAAACAGAGGCAAGTAAACTCATAGATTTGTGCATAAAAATATCTACTCTAAATTCAAGCAAGATACAATATAATAAATGTTGGATCGTATTGGCGAGGCTAGGGGGTAGCTAGCCAATTGCTCGATTCTACAATCACGATTAGTATGCAGCGAAAATACAAAAAATAAATAAAGCAAAGCAATACAAACAATGCTAAGATGATTCTTTACGTGGTTCAAACATCAATTCCGACCCCATAACGTCTGACTCAACAGTGAGTCACTCCTCGCAATCTACTATCTTTTTCCTTCTCGAAATCCTTCCGAAGGTAGAGAAACATCTTACACTCTTCTTACAAGATATGAGAACTAAGTACAAGAAGAGAATGATGCAGCACAAGAAAACTGAGCTAAAGAAAAATACAAGATTGAGTACTTTCAATAGTCTTCACATTGCTCCTCTTGCCCATATTTATAGGCAACCTTTTAGCTTTGTTTCAATCTTCAATCTACTCCTTTGATCAGTTGATTGTTAACTTAATTACATTAGCCTTCTGTTTTACAACAGTAACCCTAGTCAACTAAAGTGTACCATCAGTTGCCTAATAAACAATAACTTATAGGTCATCTGACTATTGAAGTTTATTGACTAAATTGGATTATCAATTGACTAATTGTGCATTAGTCAACTAACCCTCGATCAGAAACATTTTGTGGCATCTATTCGAGCCTGAGTTGATTGCTTAGTCAACTCAAGTTAGTTAACTGAACTCTCGACTCAAACCATTTCTAAAGTTGAGTCTTCTCCTAAGTCTAGTCCCACTATAATCCATTATACAAATACACTTCCTCACAAAATTACTTATGTACCAAGAGGTTCCGCTTAGGACATTATGTGCCAAGAAGCCTTACTTTTGAATCTTCTGTGTAAGAGGCCTTACCTTTAAGCATTGGTCCTTGACTAGCTGAAACTTCAATTTGCTAAGTATCAAATCTTCGACTTACTTGACTTCAAGTTATCAAGTATCCAATCCTCAATCTACATTAGTCCTCGACCTACATGGACTTTCATTTGCACATAAATATAAATGTCAAACAAGTTACACCTACACACTGGACACACCATGTAAGTAATCTCAATATATTCCAAACTTAAAACCTCAAAGGTCAAAACCACATACTTAAGGACATGATTACACGAACAATATACCCTTATGTGACAAGACAAGAAGCTCATTATTTGTAAAAATAATATCAAAATTGAAACCACTGTTCATAATCATATTGATAATGATAACATATGGAATTGGAATATGTTAGAGTAGAGTTTGTAGGATTCCTTGACAAGTCTTCATAGCACCAAAATTTAACAAGACCTAAATTCAGATACTCTCTTTTCTAATCTGTATATTCATGTAGCATCATAATAGAAGAGAAGCCTTGGTGCAACAGTAAAGTTGCTACCATATAATCTGGTGACCACGGGTTCGAATCACGAGAACAGTCTCTTGCAATGCAAGGTAAGATTGAGTACAATATACTTTTCTCCAGGATCCCACATTGGCAGGAGCTTTGTACACTGAGTTGTCCTTTTTTATTTCAACGTCATAATATGCCATAGATCTCTTACCCATGATTTCTCCAGACAAAACAAACTTGCATAATTATTTTTGAAGAGAGAACTTGCATAAATTTAACATGGAAGACTCTCCTCAACTTCTTATCTTGATGGTATTCTGAAATTCAGTGTCAAATAATACGTTATAGTTGAGACATGTATTTGGCAGACACTTGCTAAACCAATTATGTAATAAAATACAAATGTCTAGCATATTTATATAATTTCCTTTACACAATAGACTCAAACTATTAAGTAACAACAATTAGAAGCCACCTAAGAGTTCGGTTAGTACTATTGTGATAAAAAAAATATATATAAGACCATATCACAAAAGTCAATTTCAATCTATGACTAGCATACATACTTGTTGACGATAGGTATCCTAGCCACTCCAAATTTCCATCATCTAATATGGCTTGCAAATCTCTATGCATGTAGAGAAGCTGCATGTACATGAAGTTATATACATATATGCCCAGCTGAAGCCAACTGACATGTAACTAAAAACAAAAAAGATAGCACTAGATTTGAAAGAAGAAAGAACAACACAGAGATGGACTTACAGGATCACCAATGCCAACAAGAGGAGGAATGGAAACAAGAAGATGTGTTGCACATTGCAAGGTATGTAGGTTTGTCAGTCTATATGTTTAATGTGAAAAAAAAATGGAAGTGAGGAAACCAAGAAGAAACCAGAAAACATTGTTTAAGAGGTTACATTCAGCATGCTACATCATAAACTGTAATCCATGAAAATAAGACTTAGCCAGCTCTACGAAAAGAGATTTCAAGAAAATAAGCTGAGTGTGACCTTGGTTAACCAAAAAGGTTAGTTAATTGACATATGGGAGAATATACTCAAGCTAACAAAACATCCCCCTTGCTATGTAAAGACGACTGCATGTATTAACCAACCTTCAACTAAGAATTGATGGGGCTACTAACTGTAACTGGGTTAGACAATGATTGAATTAAAGAAATATTTTCTATTTGATAGAGTAGGGATAGGCTGCAAAACCAGTCTTTTCGAATTAGTAGAAGGAAAAAAATCCCACACCAGGCAATACCCAATCTTAGCATGTCTTGTTTATTCAAACATGTTAACTGCTGCTAGAGTATGTCAAATTTTTTCAATTAGAATAAGTACAGTCGCAGATGGTTTAAGGTGATAGAGAAGTTATAGTCCCAATTCACATAAAAGTTTGAAAAGTTTATTTTCCCAAGCTGTGTAGTGTAGAAAATCAGTTTGGAAGCCACTCTGATTACTTTTTCAGGTCATGTCACTAGCAGACACTTATTTCAAATAGATGGATCACAAGCAAGTCTGCATGTTTGGCAAGATTTTTGATGTTTTAAAAAGAACGACTTCTCTCAGAGAAGATATGTGGGTTGAATTGTGAAAGCATTTAAAAGGGAAGCAAAGAATCCACAGTAACATGGAACCCAAAAAGAACTTCCGATTTTTGTAAGCACTTGACCCAATAATCTTAGTTATTAAAGAAAAGTAGACATCTTGGTTAGGGTTTATAAGAACAAGGTTTTATAGGATATATTAATAAAAATACTTATAAGGGTGGACAAAACACCCAATCTATCCCATTCAACTCAGAAAACCAAACCCGACTGACTTGAAAAATAATTCTGAGTTTTGGGTTTTAGTTATTCTGAAAATCAAGATCGGGCAGAGTTTTTTTATTTTGATATTACAAAATATGAACATAGAAACAAAGAGCACCCAATTTACCATGTGTTTTATCCTATGTATATATTAGATAGTCTATACATAAGCACCAAACTTTAAAAAACCAAGAAAAACTCCGAAAACCAGTAAAAAACCAAGTAAAACTCCAAAAACCAGTCAACAAAAAGAATAAATGCTAGAGTAAAAAAAAATCAAAATGTTAGAAGAGGAGCTTTGGTGCAACGGTAAAATTGCTGCCATGTGACTTTGAGGTCATAGGTTTGAGTCGCGGAAATAGTCTCTTGGAAAATGCAAAATAAAGTTGCGTACAATAAATCCAATGTGGTCTGATCCTTCCCCAGGACCCTGCACTAGCAGGAGCTTCGTCACCGAACTGTCTTTTTTTTCAAAATGTTATGACAGTCACAAGTTCAAGTTTCTTTGATAACCCAAATCCTTTTGGGCTAGACCAGGTTGGCCTAACCCAATTTTAGCCCCATTTTTTTAAGACAATCTCATAAACGCTTCAATAAATCCATTAATAGAAAATGCTTGACTGCAAGAAAATTCTTGTAAAACAAGGAAGATTCAGCAGATTTTGCTCCTTGGCCCCTAGCCCAACCCTCCTTGGCTCCCACTTTATGAACCACTTGTACATGTAAGGCAAGAAGAGAGATGCCTGTGAAGTCACACTGCCCCAAATTCCATTCAGAGTAGAGCACCATTCGGTCGGGCACTACTCACTGTCTTGTCCAAGCAACACGACACACAAATGAATGAACCAACAGACAGAGGAATGAAAGCAGCTACACCACGCTTACGTCGGATACTTGTACCACACATTTCTCTATCACGCAAAGGCTCTCACTCAAAACAGAAAAGATCCAAGCATATCTGATCCCATAGCCAGTTCAACTCCGTTCCCATCAATAAAGCTACCCTTAACCACCATTCAAGTCAGATCGCTTCACCACTAGTGAAATCACATACTGCAATCATCCCTCTGGTCTCGCACTCCCGTTCAGTCGATTGAATGTAGGTCTCGGTGCATTGAGTTGCTTTCCCATTGTCACCGGATGAACCAATGAACACTCAGATCTCCCGTAGTAGATCGGGATCCTCCCTCACCAAAGTTTACTAGCGATAAAGTCTCCGCATCACAAGAACTCCAACTTCGCGTTAGCTATTCCTTCACGTCAAGTTCGTTCGCTTGCCCATCACCCCAGATCCTTGGTACCACATTAGGTTTGACCATTCTTTCCCACAGTGCTCAAATCAGACTTCTTTCTGCCATGCGTAGTAGTAGAAAAGAGTATAGTAGTTGAAAAGAGTACTTTGATCAACGCAGTGACCATGCAACTAAACTATGTGCATCTTTCAACTTGATGTAACTGCTGATGCATCAGAATGGTTAAAGTTCCACTTGACCTCTTTCAGTCTGTCTTATCATTAACTTTGTTCTTGAGAGTCACTCAAACAACTTGAAACTCCACAATGATTAATTTTTCCATAACACATGCACAGTTGGTTCCTACTCAATGATCTAGCTAGTGTCGAAGATCTATCATCTAACTACTAAAAATGGCCACTGTTAAATATTTTCACCGAGTTTAACTGTGGGACTATCAAAATCTATATGGTCTGTGGATAAATCTGACCATGCCAGACTAACACATCAGAGACTCCAGGATACAAGGAGATCTAAGAAAAATACCAATCCATTTAAAGCTCCTTGCTGAAAAAAAATGAATAAATCCTTTGAACTACCCAGGGAATTCGGAGGAGTTGTCTAGTTCCCTCTAACAAATCACTTTTATGATTCAGATACATGTATTTCAAATAGTTTAACAATATATGGAGCCAGCAACCATGTTGAATGTGCTTGAACTGTTAGGAGTTGAGTAATAACATACTTGTCCTTATGTGCATCGAAAATGAAGGCATCCAATCCCATCTCCTCAAGCTCCCTCTTCTTTGGGGCACACGTAGATGTGCCAGAGACATGCCTAAAATCACAAGTTAACCTTGAGCTCAAATTTTATTCATAAGAAGAAAGAAGTGTCTATCTTTCACTTTCCAAAACTCCAAACGAATTAGCACGACACAAAGAAGCCAAACATAAGGTTAATATTTTTTAATTCATGAAATACAAAATAGTTCTTTTAAAATTAGGAGAGAAAAATGGTTCTGAACAAGCTGACGTGATTTTTCTCCAGCAAAATATTTTAGAAAGCTATTGAGACATGGAAACTGCCATTTGAACGTACCGATCGAGTCATGGTAAGGAAAAAATGTATTCCTAGTTTATAATGCCGTCAAGCAGACTTTTTGGGCACAAAAGTAGTAAGAGACAAAGGATAACATAGCGCAGAGGTGAAAAGTACAGGAATTATTGGACTATACCATCCTTGTCTTATGAGGCGGTCAGACACGTATCGACCTACAAATCCTGTCCCAAACACAAACAATCGTTTGCCCCCGCCTTCAGCTATGCTTCTGGGTCCAGAACTCGTCGCTGCTACTGCAATCGGAGAAGGAAAGAGGCGGCGTGACCATCTCGCGGGAGAAGGAACGGCTCCCGGCGTCGGTCGCAGATGTGCCCAGCAGTCTCGAAGGATCGCCGAGTCCATCTCCGGGTGCTAGAAAAGGAGAAATGTGGCAGGGAAAAGGGAAGAAGAGATCAGTTGCTGACTGTTAAAAAATGGAATGGAAATGGAGGGAGATATCCGCAGTAGAGGCGGCATGGCATGCCGGTGTAGGAGATACTGTTATTCGTCCGGAGGGAAGCATTTGTTAAGGACTTTGTGGGTTTGGGCCTTTAGGAGTTTGAGGTTTGAGATTTGGAGTTTAGGGTGTGAGGGAATTAGGATTTTAGGGTGTGTTTGGTTCAAGTTATGATATATAACCTTAGTTACCTGATTATCAGGTAATCACATAACCAAGGTTATGGGGCATAAAACATAACCTAATATTGTTTGGTTCACTTTATTTATTTGGAGGAATAAAACATAACCAGTTTTATATTTACTATATTACCCCTCATTCAATTATATTTTAATATAATTCATTAAATTAATAAGTATAATTTGTTAATTTTATTTTAATAAAATAATTCATTAAAAATAATTATTTTAAAAAAAATTATTAAAATAATAAATATAATTTATTAATTTTATTTTTTAAAATTTAAAATAAATATATATATATTAATAAAATAATTTATTAAAATAATTATTTTAATAAAATAATTTATTAAATTAATAAATATAATTCCTTAATTTTATATTTTTAAATTTAAAATAAATTTATATTTCTTTTAATAAAATAATTTATTAAAATGATTATTTTAATAAAATAATTTATTAAATTAATAAAGATAATATGATAATTTTATTTTAATAAAGTAATTTATTAAAAATAATTATTTTAATAAAATAATTTATTAAATTAATAAATATAATTGGTTAATTTTATTTTTTTAATTTAAAAAAATATATTTTTTAATAAAATAATTTATTAAAATATTTATTTTAATAAAATAATTCATTAAATTAATAAATATAATTCATTAATTTTATTTTTTAAATTTAAAATAAATTATTTTTAAATTTATAAAAATTTAAATTAAAATTTATTGAATTAAATAATTTGATTTTAATTAGATTTCATAGTACTTTTTAATTGACTTAGTTTTAAAATCGGAGGGTAATTATGGAAAAAATTTCGTTAACCTCAGAAATCCTAGAAAATCTTAGACTGCCAAGGTAATCACATTACCGGGTTATAACACATTTGCTGATGTGGCGGTGATGTTGTATTACGTGGGAATCAATCATAACCTGAACCAAACAAGGTTATCAACAATAACCTTGGACAGATAACCAAGGTTATCAATGATAACCCCCAACCAAACACCCCCTTAGGGTAATTGGGGTTTTAGGGTTTTGTGAGTTTAGACTTTTAGGGTGTGTTTGGTTGGGGGTAATCTGTGATTATCTTGGTTATCCATCCAAAGTTATCAACAAAAACTTTGTTTGGTTTAGGTAATCAATGATTCTCAGGTAATGTTTTATGCCTGACACGTCAGCATACGTCAGCAAAAAGGGTATCCAACCCGGAATCAAAAAACTAAGAAAAACTTAGGTAATCACGTATTCCGGGGTTAAGTAAATTTTCTTTACTTTATTACCCCGCGTAACCCTCTCATCCCTGCGCGAGCGACTCCTCTCCCTGCGCGAGCCGAACGACTCCTCTCCCTGCGCGAGCGACTCCTCTCCCTGTGCGAGTGAAACCTAGCGGCGGCGGCGGCGATTCCCTGCGCGAGCGAAACCTAGATTTCTTAAATTACTCAATCGCTTGCTTTGATTTCAGTTTTTCTGGGGTTCGATTGCTCCTTGTGTTTGGGCGATTCGGATTTAGGGTTTCTAGATTGAATCGATGAATGACCCCTTGCAGATGATGGTGAACCGTGGCTTTGGGATCTGGCCTCCTCCGGCACCGGAGGATCCGATGGAGTTCACCAGTTCCTACCGGCTACCTCCGCCCTTCGCTGCCCCCGGCAGAGCGAAGACAATCCTAATAATTAGATATTAATTAAATTATCTAATAATTAATAAATAAAAATTATACAGTTATTGAAAATATAATTTTAATAGTTAAAATTAACGAAGACAATCTTAATTATTTTTTACTAAAAATTATCTTTAATCTATAACACTTCTAATTACAATTAACAAAATATAAATATTTAAATACGTTTATTAATGTTGATTCGGTTTTGCTCAAATACTTATCCCTATTTGTTAGAGTCTCTCTTAAGATAATTTAAATTTTTAAAATTTATAATATATTATATTATTAATATTATAATTAATAATTTAAATTTAAAAATAATTAAATATCAAATTAATTTAATTGTAAAAAATGATTATAATTAAATTAGGGGTAATATAGTAAATGTAAAAGTAAGTAATGTATTAAAACCTTCAAACAAACAAAGTTTTGTCTCATTACTTAGGATTAAACCAAACAACATTGGTTATGTTTTATTCCCTATAACCTTGGCTATGTGATTACTTGGTAATCACATAACCAAGGTAATCACGGATGACTCCCAACCAAACGCACCCTTAGAGAATTGGTAGTGGTTTGAGGGAGGCAAGAGAAACGGTTAGTAGCCTTACACTTTTTATTTTGACTTTGTATTATTTTATTTTAATAGACTTGAATTGCTTAAAATAAAAGGGTGAGAAAATAGATGGCTCTAAATTTTTAAGTATGAAAATTGTACATGAAGAATAATTGCAAAGAAGAATATTGAATTCACTGTTGTAAAATATATAGAAACTTATCAATATGGTATATCTTTAAAATAGTCGATCATGCTATATGCACTTTTTCCTTTGTAGCTTCTCGAGTTGAAGGACAGTTTGTGTTATCATACAATTTTAGATAAGATTGATTCAAAGAGAGATGTAATCATGTTTTGCATTGTATATATCATATCGAAAGATATATAATCCACGTTTAAAAGCTATAAAAAGGCGGTTGGCACTTGTGGAAGTACTTAAGACACCATCTTGAACCCACATCATCAAATTTGGTGTCATTTTCACACTAAAATGGTATAATTTTAGTACCAAATACTATTTTAGTTCCAACCCACTCACACCATTTTACACCAAAAAGAAATATTTCTTAGAATATTCTATTTATTCTTATTCATTTATTCATAATTTAATTATCGATAAATATTTTAATTTAATAATTAATTTATGATAATTATTATATTTAAAATTAATATTTCATTTATATTTAATAAGTTAATTTTTCATATTTATAATTATTATGATTTTTATTTTTAATATTTATTATATAATTATTCACACATAAATATATTTTAAAAATATTATAAAATCACACACAATTAGAATAAAATATATTACTAATATAAAATAGACAATGACACTTAATTAAAAATATAATATTATGAGAATTTAGCATTCAGAATTACTATATTGTTCCCATGTATGATCAATTAATGCATTTCGCATAGCAATATGAGTCTCTTTGTCTTTGATTTGTTTGTATCGAGCTAAAAAATCTTCAAACCGAATACGATCATCTACTGGCTCAACATCTAGAGTTGGCACCTCGAAGTGTTCCACGATTGGTGCATTTAAATTACGTTAATCTTCAATTATCATATTATGCATAATAATACATGATGTTATTATATCATGTAAAATATTTTTCTGCAAAAAACATGAAGGTCCTGCAATAATTGCAAAGCATGATTGGAGCATGTCAAATGCTTGCTCAACATCCTTTCTATATGCTTCTTACTTCATTGCAAATAATTTATCCTTTCTACCTCGTGAATCATGAATCGTTTGAACCAGTGTTGACCATTTGGGATATATACCATCAGTTAAATAATAACTCATATTATACTCTTTTTCTTGAATGACATAATGAGCAGGAATAGTAATACCTTCAGTAATATTAGCAAAAAGATTAGAAGACTCAAGCACATTAATATCATTGTTCGATCCAGGAAACCCAAAATACGCATGTCAGATCCATAGATCATAATCAGCTACAGCTTCCAGAATAATTGTTGGTTTTCTACTACGACCAAAATATTGTCCTGCCCATGCTGTTGGATAATTTTTCCACCTCCAATGCATGCAATCTAGGCTACCTAACATACTTGGAAAACCACGTTGCTCACCAATCTAGAGTAGCCTAGCAACATCCTGAGCATTTGGAGATCGTAAGTACTGCCCTCCAAAAACTTCAACAACAACACAACAAAATCGTTTCACACTTTCAATAGTAGTCGATTCTCCTATTTTAATGTACTCATCAGTAGCATCTGCTAGTAGACCATACGCCAATATCTGAAATACAGCTGTTACTTTTTGTAAGTCGGATAAACCAAGTCTTCCAAGCCCATCTCTTTTCTGTATAAAATAGCTATCATGATTACTAACAACATCATAGATACGCATAAATAAATTCTGCCCCATTTAGAATCTTCTTTAAAACATTGCATCATTATATAAGGCATTTTCAGCAAAATAATCATTGAATAGATTACGATCAGCAACTTCATGATTACAATTGATCACGTTCTGATCAGGAATTGAGCCTCGATGCATGCGTTGGTTGTTTTCTTCGTTGAGATAATTCAAGATAATTTGACTATTGGTAGAAATCACCAGAGAGATCAGTTGTTGTGTTGCCCCAAACTGCGTTGCGACAAACATTTTCGCATAGTTATCATCATCAGAGCTTGAAGATGATAAATTTGATGAACCTTCATTGTTGGTATCCATTTTTTGAGATAATTGAATGAATGAGGTATATGCTGCTTATGGGGTATATATTTATAATGTAAGTTATATTTTCACTTTTTTCCCACATATGATGTGACCTAACAATGAATACATTTGGATAAAAATTACACAGATGACATGACACAATAATGACAACATCGGGACAAGTTTGACAGGCGATGTGTTCTAGCACTGAACATGCATATTTTTTTATGTGCAGATGACATGACCTAACAATGAACACATTTGGACAAAATTACACAAATGATATGGCACAACAATGACAACATCGGGCCAAGTTAGGCAGGCGGCGTGACCTGACACTAAATACACTTTTTGTACAGATGACATGATCTAATAATGAACACATTTGGACAAAATTGCACAAATGACATGACGCAACAATAACAATACCAGACCAAGTTAGGCAGGCGATGTGACTTGATACTAAACATACTTTTTATGTAGATGACATGACCTAACAATGAACACATTTGAATAAAATTGTACAAATGACATAACACAATAATGACAATATCAGGCCAAGTTAGGCAGAAAATGTGACCTGACACTGAACACACTTTCTTTTTTGCAAATGACATGACCTAACAATGAACACATTTGGACAAAATAACATAAATGACATGACACAATAATAACAAAATCGGGCCAAGTTAAGCAGGCGATGTGACCTGACACTGAACATACTTTTTTTGTATACAGATGACATGACCTAACAATGAACACATTTGGACAAAATTTGTATAATTTTATATTCACATTTTTTCCTATATAATGGCTTACCAGATAATAGTATAACACATCCTATGTCAACAATATTTTTGAGAGTATTATCTTCTTCGAATAAAAATGAGTTCAACCCCCACATTCCGACAAGCTTCATATTCAATTGAAGAAGATAGACACTTATGTCATGTTTACCTTCATATTTCACAAAATCCAATCATAAGAATCAACTAGTCGAAAGATCAATTCTGGGTTAGAATTGAGAAAGAGTATCATGCAGATTTGAATTTTGTGCATTGTAGCTGACCGCTAAGATCTTTACAAAATAGAATGCTTCTTATGCTTGATGCAGTATCAAAAATGAAAGGTTGCATACGATAAATCGAACATTTGAATCTAAGTGGAGCATCTGAACAAGATATTATAAGTTGTTATGCTCATATTTATTTTAGACTATCTATCTAAATTTTATAATCAAAGTCTAAGTTCATTACTTCATTAATAGCATTGCCTTCATAACTGATATTTAATTGTTTTCTTATAGTTAACTCATGCTAGAGTGCTGTTAGCACAAGATTCGAAATACACAAATAGTTTCAAATTTGACCATGTATGGGATATTCTCAAACATATTGAAAAATTTGGCACTGACAATTGATGCAAAAAATCAGAGGAGAAAAAAGGATAAAGGGAAAAACTAACATATCTTTGATACCAAAAAACAAGCCTATAAATAGGCTTTTATAATAGACATTTCAACGTGAATAATTAAAAATAAAAGACTCGGTTACCTAAAAACCTGGACAAATAAAAAATAAGATAAATTGTCTAAATTTTTAACACTCTCCCTTAAACTGAAGTCGGCATAAATCAGTTTAAGAGAAAACAACAGCAGCACGTGAATAAACTCCAAGTAGACCACGTAACCTCACAAATGTAGCTAACTTGAGAGGTTTGGTCTGTATATCTGCAACTTGATCTTCACTTCGGCAATAAACCAGTCTGATTGTTCCATCATTGCTAAGATCTCTTAAAAAATAATACTTCACATCGATATGTTTGCTTCTGCCGTGTAGCACAGGATTTTTAGAGAGTTTGATTGCTGAACTGTTATCACAAAAAATTGTAGTTGCTTCAACTTGTTTGAACTGAAGCTCTCCAAGAATTTTTCTCAACCAGATAGCTTGACAAGCACAAGCAGTTGCAGCAATAAATTCAGCTTCTGTAGTTGACAAGGAGACAATTGGTTGCTTCTTGGAAGACCATGATACAGCCCCTGTGCCCAACATAAATACATAGCCTGAAGTGCTCTTTCTATCATCTTGATCTCCTGCATAATCACTATCAGTAAACCCGAACAACTCTGATTTTTCACCCTTCTTGTAGAATAATCCAAAATCTTTAGTTCCTTGTAAGTAGCGAAGGATTCTCTTGGCAGCTAATAAATGTATTTCTGTTGGATTTTCCATGTATCTATTTATTAAACTCACAGGATACATTATGTCTGGCCTTGTTACAGTTAAATACATCAAGCTGCCAACAATTTGCTTATAAATTGTACTGTCCACCTTCTTCCCTTCATGATCCTTGTTTAGCTTCAAGCCGAACTCAGTTGGAGTGCTTACAGGATTGCAATCCTTCATTTGAAACTTATTCAAAATTTCTTGCACATACTTCTTTTGAGAAATAAAGATTCCATTAGTTGATTGCACTACTTCCATGCCAAGGAAGTAATGCATCATTCCAAGATCAGACATTTCAAATTCAACCATCATAGATTTCTTGAATTCCTGAAACAAGATATCATCAGTCCCAGTAAATATGAGATCGTCTACATATAAGCAGACGATGAGCAATTTTCCCTTATCTCCAACTTTAATAAAGAGTGTATGTTCATATGGACATTTGTGAAAGTCTTCTTTGAAGAAATAAGACTCAATGCGACTATACCAAGCTCGTGGGGCTTGTTTTAATCCATAGAGAGCCTTCTTTAATTTATATACTTTATGCTCATTTCCGATCTTAATATAACCAAGAGGTTGTTCTACAAATACCTGTTCCTCCAAGTTTCCATGCAAAAATGCTGATTTGACATCTAGTTGGTAAATAGGCCACGAGTTTTGTGCCGCCAATGCAACCACCAATCTGATTGTGTCATGTCTTGCAACCGGAGCAAAAACTTCTGTATAATCAATTCCATACTCTTGCTTATATCCCTTAGCTACTAGACGCGCCTTATACTTGTCAACTTCACCATTTTCTTTTATCTTTGTTTTGAAGACCCACTTTACACCAATGGTTTTGTGTCCTTTCGGAAGATCAGTCAGTTCCCAAGTATCATTTCTTTCAATGGCTTCAATTTCATCATCCATCGCCTTACGCCATTTTGCATCTTTGACGGCACTTTCAAAGGTTGTAGGATCACAATCTGAAAATAAAGCAAAATGTATAAGAGGATCATCACCTTGATCAATTCCAGTCACCTCATAATTAGACATCCATGCTGGTCTTCTTCGAACACGTTGTGGCCTTTGCGATTCTACTTCCATTGAACTTTGATCTGTTATAGGAGTATTTTGAGAGATTTCCTCATGTTGCTTATCCTCCATAGGTTGTTGTACTTTCTCATCATCATCAAGATCTACTGGGATTTGTTGCTTATCCTCCATAGATTGTTGTACTTTCTCATCATCATCAAGATCTGCTGAGATATTTCTTTTAACACCATTTTGATTCCATGGCCAAGTGTCTTTTTCATCAAAAATAACATCACGACTTATAATGATTTTCTTAGTGCAAGGATTATATAATCTATAAGCTTTTGATGTATTACTTATACCAAGAAAAATGCATTTTTCACCTTTGTCGTCTAGTTTCTTTCTTCTTTCATCTGGAATATGAGCATAAGCGATACATCCGAAAACTCAAAAATGATCAACCGTTGGTTTTCTTCCACTCCAAGCTTCCTCTGGTGTCATATTTTGAACAGATAATGTGGGACTTCTATTCAATATATGAATACTCCAATTAACTGCTTCTGGCCAAAAATTTTTAGGAATACCACTTGTCGTTAGAAGACTTCGCACCATATTCATAATAGTACGGTTCTTCCTTTCACATATACCATTCTGTTGGGGTGTGTAAGCAGCTGTAAGTTGTCTTCTGATTCCATGATTCTCACAAAAATTTGCAAATTCATGTGAGTTATATTCTCCACCACGATCTGTACGCAGAACTTTAATCGAATTGCCAATTTCTTTCTCGACAAGTACTTTATAATTTTTGAAAGCAGTAAAGGCTTCAGATTTTTCTTGCAAAAAATAAATCCATATTTTGCGACTATAATCATCAATAAAGGTAATTATGTATCTTTTACCTCCATTAGAGTGTGGTGTTATTGGCCCGCAAATATCTGAATGGACAAGCTCCAATGCCGCCTTTGCTCTCCAAGATTTTCCCTGGGGGAATTGATTACGGTGTTGTTTGCTAACAACACATTCTTCACAAACTTGAGAAGGATTTGTAATTTGAGGAAGACCGATCACCATATTCTTTTGTTTTAGTGTTTTTAATCCACTAAAATTTAGATGTCCATAACGAAAGTGCCATAACCATGCCTCATCATCAAATTTTGCTGAAAAACATGAATGAGATGTTGTATGAAGATAAAGTGGAAACATACGATTGGCTGTCATGTGAACTTGCGCAATTAATCCCAACTTTGCATCTTGAATGCGACAAACTCCTTCTTTAATAGCAATTTCATATCCTTTTTCTTGTAGTTGACCCACACTAAGCAAATTAGTCTTTAAATCTGGCACAAAAAGAACATTAGAGATAGTATGGGTAGTATTTCCTTTTGCTTGTATGGTTACCTTTCCCTTTCCCATAACAGAAATTGTAGAGTTGTCACCAAATTTGACAGAACTGCGAAAGGTTTCATCTAAGTCAGAAAATGTATCCTTCTCCCCACACATGTGGTTGCTGCAACCTGTATCTAAATACCATACATGTCGTTGAGTTTTCTCTTTCTCATGACATACCATCAAAAGAGACACTTCTTCTTCTTCTTCTTCTACAAAGTTAGTCTGATCTCCATTTTGTTTATTCAAATTTGTGTAACATTCTGATCTATAATGGTCATACCTATGACATCGGTAACATTCAACATTGGACTTGTCTGTTGACTTTGTTCTATCAGTTGTTGAATAATAACCTCCACGTCCTCTTCTTTGAAAATAATTTTCTTGATGTTGATTTTGTTGTTGGTTTCCTCGATCGTTGTTGTATCTTCCTCCTCTTCCTCGACCTCTACCTCTTCCTCGTCCTCTATCACTTCTATAATTTGTAGAGTGATTTTCTGATAAAGCCTTCAATGCTTGCTCCTCTTTTTCATATTGATTGATTTTCTGCTCATGAACCAATAATGAACCTTGTAATTCATCAATTGAAAGTGTACTTACATCATTTGCTTCTTCAATGGCGCAGACAACAAAATTAAATTTTGGTGTCATAGATCGAAGGATTTTTTCGATGATGAGAACATCCTCTGTCTTGTCACCAAGGATCCGCATTTTATTGACGATTGTCATTGTTCTTGAAAAATATTCTGAAACTGATTCTCCTGATTTCATTCGGAGCATTTCAAACTCTGAACGAAGTGCTTGAAGCTGCTGCCTCTTAGCTCTTGTCGTGCCTTGGTACTTCTTTTTCATAGAATCCCAGATATCTTTTGCAGTATCCTTGCAGAGAATGGTTTCCAAGATTGAACGATCTATAGCTTGGAAGAGATAATTCTTTGCTTTAAGATCTTTCAATTGCTCTTCTGTTAGCGCAGCATCTTCTTTTGATTTTTCTACTCCAGAAATCACGACCGTCCAATATTCTTTGGACCTTAAGAAATTTTCCATGAGCATGCTCCAATGGTCATAGTGACCATCAAAGCGTGGAATTGCAGGTTGCACAAAATTACTTTCGGATGCCATTGAAGGAGATAATTTATCACACAAGATAGGAGCAATTTAACAAAACGTCACCTTCCAAGTCCAAAAAATTATTTAACCTTCTGTCTTCGCCGATGATCAAAATGAAGAAAAAATCGAATCAGAAGGATATACCCAGAAGGATCACCGCAAGTCTCCAAGTTCTTATTTCGATAATCCCGACTTCTTCTCCACTCTTACTGGTTCACAACAAGAAATCCTTTGGTTCAAGACAGCAGCAAAGACTCTTTGGCTCTGGGCAGCAACAGCAAGGAAGAGGTGGCCCACGTGGTGGTGAAATCCTTCTTCCTCTCTTATCTTTATCTCCTTTCGGTCTTTTTTTTTATTGCGAGGGCGAGGCGAATCCCTAGGAAGAGAGAACTTGTTTTGTTTTGCCTTCCGTCGAGCCAAAGAACGGCGCAGTTACACCATCGGCCTCAACCGCTTCGCCAACCACACCAAGGAAGAGAGAACAGCGCCGAGATCCAGGAGCTCGCTCGCTTCGCCGTCGACGAGCACAACAAGAAACAGAATGCGCTTCTGGAGTTTGCACGCGTGGTGAAGGCGAATCAACTGTCTTGGAGAATCAGGCAAGAAAATCCCTCGATACCAGATGATGCTACGGAAGATGGCAAAACTGATGAAGGGTTTCGCCGTGCAAGGCTCTGATACCACTGATGCAAAAAATCAGTGGAGAAAAAAGGATAAAGGGAAAAACTAACATATCTTTGATACCAAAAAACAAGCCTATAAATAGGCTTTTACAATAGACTATTTCAACGTGAATAATTAAAAATAAAAGACTCGGTTACCTAAAAACTCGGACAAATAAAAAATAAGATAAATTGTCTAAATTTTTAACAACAATATGAATACTACAAGCATCAAATCACAACGACAAACTGCTAATGTTGGTTCATCTGAATAACAATTCTCCGAGGAAGAATTTTGTACACCTTCATCTCCTTGTGTGGCTACTTTTGATCTTAATATCATTTCTTCAGATAGCGGTAGTAGTTCTAGTAAACGACCTCTTGGGGTGAAGAAAGCAAAACTGAAGAAAAAAATGATGAACAAATTGCAAAGGTAATCCATATTAATGCTCAACTTGTTGAGGCAATGAATGCAAGTACTACTGCTATTACAAAAATGACAGATGCTATGATCTACAAGCAAGAAACTAAAATTTTGTTCAAAGATTTGAACTCGATCTCTGACCCTATGATACGTGATTATATTCGCAAAGAACAAATTAGAATTATGCAAAAGAGAATGGAAGTCCATGGATCTCGTCCTACTGCACATCAAGGAGAAGGATCTCAATCATCTCCAATACAGAAAGAAGGATCACAACTCAATCAATATCAAGGTAAAGATCAAGAATCTTAGAATCCTACGAATTTTTACAGCTAATATCATAATTATTTAAGTGGAACAGAGAGTGATTTTTTTGAATATTAGTATTGTAATATTATTTAAGTTATTTTAAGTTTATATATGTTTTATTTGTAGTTATTTGTTAGGTTTAAGTATGTCAGTATCGTTTTTATTTGTATCCCTAAATACTTTTAAGTTTATGTGTGTTGTACTCCTTATGTATTTGAGTGATTATTAACAATATTTTAAATTTATGTCAATACTATTTTTACTTTGTATATTAACATAATAGATGTTTCATTTTACATTTATGCATATTAAATTTTAAATATATATATATATATATTTAAATTAGTTAAATAATGTATAAATATAATTATAATTAAAATATATTATAAATAAAATTTATAATAAATTAAATCTTTATAAATATGTATAATAAAATTAAAATATGTTGTTATATATATTTAATTTATATTTATAATAAATAATTAATATTACTATAAATAATGAAGAAAAAATTAATAATTATAAATTTATTTTTATTTATGATATTTAATAATATATATTATATTTATTTTTAAATATAATAATATATATTATTTTATATTTATTTTTATATTTATATTTGATTATATAATATAATAGCTAAAAAAAAGTAAACAGAATCATCAAATTTGGTGATGCACTGTAGCGTCATCAAATTTGGTGATGTATTTTGGAGTATGAGTTAAAAAGGAATGGTATAATTTTAACATCAAATTTGTGTTTTTGGTGTATGAGTTGTAGATGGTCTTAGTGATCTCACACCTCATTTTGACATACAAATGTCGATTACAATGAAATGGTGATTTCACTTTGAACATACATTATTTAAAATACAAGTTTAAGCCAACTAATGTGTTTATGTAGATTCCAAGAACTCATCCATTTAGAATTAACTGTAATTATACATTCATAAAACAATGCAAGTTAAGAATAGGCAATTCACATTACTTTAGTAAAAAGTGGAATCCGCCATCCTAGAGGCCCTACACGGTCGACCCCACGATCATCTGTAAGGAGGTAAATCGAGAAAGTGCAGTTGGCCATGACGGAGGAGGGCATTACCTCAGCTTCGTCGAGATTCGACCTTTATCCACTTTAACAATCTTGCTCTGTCGTAACCAATTCAATTATGTCCTGGATGCGATAATTCACATTACAAACTTTATATGATTATTTTGTGTGAAAATTTATTTTTTTTGTGTGTGCTTAGGACTCTTAAACATGTACGCATGCAAAAATTTCATGATTTTTAAAAATTTATATGTTTTTTATGCATTTCTAAATTTTGACTCTAAAATTTATTTAGTTGAATGATGATTTCAGTAGATGGTTTTGAAATAGCCATGATTTAAGTTTTAATATTAACATTATATGCCATATATTATATCATGATAATATATGCTTAGATTAATTTCCATCATGATATAATTAAATCTTGGCACATACTTACCACTTAAGATTTTATTTATAAAACTATATGTTTAGGGTGCGTTGGTTTAAATTAGCATGCATAACATTAGCTATGTGATTATCAAGTTATTATCATGCATAACATTGAACTAAACACACCCTTAGGTTGGGGATTATCATTGATGACCTTGGTAGGTTATCAATAAAAATCTTTTTTGGTTTAAGTAATCAATGATTCTCAGTAATTGTCGACATCCCCGCCATGTCGACCACATCCCCGCCATGTCGACAATTGAGGGTAAACCTCAAAATTAAAAAACCTCGAAAGTGTAAGGTTTTCCATGATTTTGAGATTAATAAATTTTTTCTTCAAAATTATCCTCCACAAACTTGGCATCTCCCTTATAATCGGGCATCAGCCACCTCCTTCCCCTGCCTCTCGCCCACGCCGCCTCCCACAAGGAGTAGCCTGCTCCCTCTTTCTCCATCAGAGATAAGGACCCCTTCGGCATCGCGCTGGTGGGGTGCACCAAGCACCCACCAAGGCCCTCCATCGAGGAGCTTTCACGTCAAACGCATGTCAAACCGTTACCACCATCACCAGCACCTTCTTCCGCCACTATCGTGCCGCATCGTGCTAAAGAGTGACAGAGTTCGATGCGGAGGGGATGCAACAGCGAAGTTTGATGCGTAGGGGACATGCTGGCGGTTTGCGAAGAAGGCGGCGTCAGCGATTTGTAAAGGAGGCAACGTCGACAGTTTACGAAGGAGGCGGCGCTAGCAACTTGCGGAGGAGGCAGCATTGACAATCACACGAGTGAGGGAGTTAGAGTTGGCACAGTAAAATCAAGGAGAATCGACATAGTGAAAACATAAAGAATCAGCACAATGAAGTGAAGAAAATTAAAAACTTAAGTTTTTTAATTAAATTTCAAAATATATATAAGAGTATTTTAAATTTTAAAAATTATAAATCAAATTATATTTATGTATTATATATATTATCAACTTATTATTAGCATTAATAATATTATTATATTATTATTACTTTAATTTAATTTAATTTATTTTAAAAAATAATTAAATATCAAATAAAATTAGGGGTAGTAAATATTAAATTAAGTTATAATATTATCAAAAAAGCTGATTGTCACAATAGACTCCCGTCACAAATTTGTGACGGGAATCTGCACCGTTCGATTTTAAAGTTAAGATTAAATCCAGGCCGTAGAAATAGAAATCGGTGGAAATGAAGAGAATGAAGAAGCTTCTAGCCTTGGTGTCAGCATGACGGCGCAGAGGAGGTCGGTATTCTCCATGGCGCGGTGAAGGTTATCGAGGGTTTTCTGGTGGTACTCATGGGAGCCGTGGGAGAAATTGAAACGACCGACGTTCATATCTGCGTGAAGAAGCTTCTCCGCCATGGAGACGGAGCAAGAAGCCGGGCCCAGAGTTCAGACAATCGGTCGTTGATTTGTACGCTTTTCAGCGAACACTACTGCTGGGTTTCCCATCTCTCGCCGTCTCCTAGTTTCTTCAAACAAATCACTCATTCAATCGACGGCCTAGATTTAATCTTCTATTTTAAAATCGAACGGTCCAGATTCCCATCACAAATTTTTGACGGGAGTCTATTGCGACAACGATCCCAACCGTAATATTATCTAGGTTGAATCAAGGTTATATTTTATTTTTCATAATTTTAATTATGTAATTATCTAATAATTACATAATTAAAATTATGCTTGATAATTTAAACTAAATGCACCCTACTTGAAATAGGATTAAATTTGGATTTGATTGACATGTGTAAATAAATTTTATTTCTATTTTTTTCCCATAAATATGTTTATATGTTTTCACGATTATCCTGTTTCAATGTTCCTTTCAAATGGTTAATTGTTTTCTATCGGATTGCTCATGGTCATGTTACCGTTCCTTAAGAACATGTAGACTATCCATAAAAAGTCAAAAAAAAAAAAAACCTTTTGTAGTTCAGTGTAAACATCATATAATCTTGAAAATTGGATAAATCATCAAATTAAAGGAATCTCAATTAGAAGACCATCATAGTTTTCTTTCCAACTTCGCTTAGATTCTAATTGTCTCCTTTCTTGATTTTTTTTTGAAAAAAAAAATCAAAATTTCTCTTTTTAAAAAAGAATGATTCATACACGTTTCCAAATAAACACTAATACTTTTTTCATGAACTTTAAATTTTTTTAAAATAAAAACTAAAAGTTAAAAGAATTTTCAATTTCCATGTAAGCCAAATTACTATCAATTTTATTAAAAGTAAATTTTTACGAGTGTCAAATATAACATGATACTAATTTTGAAGTAAAATATTAACTTAGAAATATTCATTATTTAATTTTTAACTAAAATAACTTAATGGCCTAAAACAACTTTTTTATTTGCATCCATGTAGGATTATAACTAACACATGCACAACCTCTAATCGAACCATTGATCTCATCTCTTGCAAGATTTGAGTGAGAATCAAAGATTATGTTTACATGGATGGAGAAGAAAAAAGAGTTGATCAATAGTAATTCGAATGAGAAGTGGGAAAGGAAAAACAAACTATTGAAATGGTAAATAATGGTATAAAATTTGATATACCTAATCAAACTAAAAATTACATTTGACTCATGATATAGTTAATATTGATCTCATTCTAGGTTAACAAAACATGGTTATGTGGCCCTGCTCCAAATTTACTTGATCAACTTTGACTCTAGAGTGCCCTATGTGACTCGACTTCCATAGTTTCTCATCCCATTCAGTTTTCTATATTCTCCATATAATTCAGCCTCTAGAATATCTCATGCAATTCAATACTAGAATCCCCTAGTCAACTCTCCCTTTGAGCACCCAAAGGTCCCCCAAGCTCTCTAGTTTGAGCTTCTAGAGCTCCCAAAGTTCTCTAGTTTGAGCTCTCCAAGCTCTCCTCCTTAAGCACTCTGAGCTCCTCATGTCTGTATGTTGAGTTTGATCTCTTAGACTAATTATACGTGGAACTATGGGGATGGGCTGTAACTGGACATGATTCTTGCGGGTATAGGCCATCACGTAGTATGGTCCTCAAAGGGATGGATCATAATTGGACATAGTCCTTATAGGTACGAGCCATAATAAAACATGACCCCTTCAGGATGTGTACTTAAGCCCAACATCATTAGGATTTAGGGACCGTTTGGTTCAAGTTATTATGCCTAACCTTGGTCATGTGATTACCTATTAATCATATAACCAAGGTTATAAGGAATAAAACATAACCTATGTTGTTTAGTTCAATCCTAGATTATGCAACAAAAACTTATTTGGTTAGAAATTTTAGTGTATACCGTAGTTAAACATTTACTGTATTACCCTTAATTTAATTCTAGACACTTTTACAACTAAATAAATTTAATATTTGATTATTTTTTAAAATAAAATAAAATTAAATTAAAAGTTAAAAAATAAAATTTTAATGTATATTCAACCAAACAAGTTAAAAAAATACAACGTGACAAGCAAATGCCATTAAAAAATAATTATAAATTAAAAAATAAAAAATGCCCATGGAGGCGGAGGTGTGGTCGGAGAGGGCTCATGGAGCGGCCATCCACAACGTCTCCGCCGCCCTCGTCGTCGTGGTCATCGACTTCTTCTCCCACTCCAGTACTGTCCTATGTTAATTAGTAGTTAAATAAATGCAAGGGCGATGGTGATTGCTTGTGGATCCATGCAGATGAGCCCCCAAAAAAATTTATTGGGAAGCTATATGAGAAGTAAAAGAATACCCGAACCAACTGCTACACTATCAAAAGCTACTGAGTAATACCACTAGCCTTCAACTTATTTCAATTTTCTAACAAATAATGTATATACAGGCAAATAAAAGATCACGTGCACCAAATATTTCGAACAAAAAATATCATAAAATATTCAAAACTTCTTTCCTAGCACTCAAAATAAGTATAAGTGTTCAATTTTACTTTTTCAATTATTTCATTGACTTCAAGAATGGAACTTCCATGTCGCTGCTGAGATGATATAGGCTCCCAATCCTATAAAATTGTTAGCGGACGAGTGGTTTCAGTAACCGCCAGCGGTTTAGGTAACCACCCGCCCACACCTCGCACGACCACCACGACCACCACGCTGCGCTCCCACGAAGTACTCGTTGGAGATCGCAGCCTCTCCCTATTTAAGGGAGAGGAATGCTCTGCTGTAGAGAGGGCAGTGAAGGTGCGTGAGAGGCGAGTGATTGTGCGTCCAAGTGCTGTGTCGGAGAGAAGAGAAAGAGGGAGAACAGCCGCTGGTGGTAGATTTGGTTTGTGGAATTGTGAGGTGCTTTCCGTCCACCGTGATAGCTCCTCCGACGACGAGAAACTTCAACCGGGGCGTGACACGCTACAACAGGTATATTTCTATATTGGTATCAGAGCTTAACGTAGAATAAAATTACCTGTTCTATTTCGGTCGATTTTTATGTTCGCTTCTATTTCTGCCGACGTCACAAACGGCAGCGTAGGGGCTGCTCTCCAGCAAGGCCGGTAAGATCGACGTCGCCAGCCAGGCTGGGCGTCGGTGAGGCTGGATTGGGCGACCGACGGGGCTGTGTGTCGGCAAAACCACCGCAGGCGGAATTAGGGCAGAAAAGAAGAATCGACAGATTAAAAAGTATTAAAAAAAGGAAAAGGCAGCGGT
>NC_133862.1:16067804-16114647 GCF_044706935.1 Curcuma longa | reverse complement strand
TAATGTTGAGAAATCTCAACTCATGCATCATTTATCCAATTCTTAAGAAACAAGAACAAAGATTCGGAAGCGTACCGGAATCTATCGCTAGCAGTCGAGGATGATCTTCCAAAAGTGCAGAGTTCTTTAGGTTTCCTTAGTTTCTCTGACGATGGGGATTCAGCGAAAGATTTTTGTCGCTCTGCCTTTTGGGGACCATAACCCCTTATAAAGATTGACATAATTCTAATTTGGCCCCCTCATCAAATTAGAATTACAAAATGGTATCCACATTTATAATTCATAACGATTATGCCCTTAAGTCAAATTCCGAATAAAATTAGATCACATATTGACTTAATTATTTGATGACCATATATATTCCATGAAAATTACATGCAAGGTGATCTGTTCATGTCAATTTTCAACTGGTCCAACTTTAACTGTATTGAGATCAAACTTTAACATAATTGTACAAAGTGTAATGAACTGAATGATGTTTTATTACTGATCAGAATAACAAACACATGAGTATCTATAAAACAAACTGAAAGACAATCAAAAATTTACAAACTCCCACTCAACCTAGAGATCATCCATCTCTAAAACTCTCATACGAGCAGTATGCTCAAGAAAGACATTAGGTGGCAAACCCTTTGTCAGTGGGTCAGCTACCATGGAGTTTGTACCCAAGTGTTCTATAGAAATCTGTCCACTTTGTACCCTTTCCTTCACAACTAGGAACTTGATGTCGATATGCTTTGACTTCGTTGAGCTCCTATTGTTGTTAGAATATAATACAGCTGATTTGTTGTCACAAAATAATCTAAGGGGTCTTTCAATCCCTTCCAGAATGCGCAGCTCCGTGACAAGACTCTTCAGCCATATTGCATGATTTGATGCCTCATAACATGCTACAAATTCTGCTGCCATGGTGGAGGAAGCTGTGAGTCCCTGTTTGGAACTCCTCCAAGAAATGGCTCCACCAGCCAACATGAAGACATAGCCCGAAGTGGATCTCAAACTATCTTGGCATCCTCCAAAATCAGAGTCAGAATACCCAATGATCTCAAGACTATCTGACCTCTGATACGTGAGCATGTAACCTCTAGTTCTCTTCAGATATCTCATAACCCTTTTAGCTGCTTTCCAGTGATCCATACCTGGGTTGCTTAAATATCTGCCTAATACGCCAACTATGTACGCAATATCCGGACGCGTACAAACCTGAGCATACATAAGACTTCCAACTGCCGAAGCATATGGAATCTTTTGCATTTCCTGAATTTCAAGATTTCCTTTAGGGCATTGTTTGAGACTAAATTTGTCTCCCTTAGCGACCGGGGTGCTTCCTGGTTTACAATCTTGCATGCCATATCTTTTAAGTACTTTATCGATATAGCCCATTTGTGACAATCTAAGAATACCTCGAGAACGATCCCGATGTATCTGAATTCCTAATACAAATGAGGCCTCACCAAGATCTTTCATCTCGAAATTTCTTGACAAAAAATTCTTGGTTTGGTGCAATAAGCCTATATCATTTGTGGCAAGCAAAATGTCATCCACATATAAAACCAAATATATGTGTTTACTCCCACTGAATTTGTGATACACACAATCATCAATTAAATTCGCTCCAAAACCAAATGAGAGAATTACCTCATGAAATTTATGGTACCACTGACGAGACGCTTGCTTAAGCCCATAGATGGATTTCTTTAATTTGCAAACCATATTCTTTGGATCTCCTGACACAAAGTTTTCTGGTTGCACCATATAGATTGTTTCATCAATGTCTCCATTGAGAAACGCCGTCTTTACATCCATCTGATGTAGCTCCATATCAAAATGTGCAACAAGTGCCATGATTGTCCTAAAAGAGTCTTTGGTTGAAACCGGAGAAAAAGTCTCTTTATAGTCAATCCCATATTTTTGAGTAAAGCCTTTTGCCACAAGACGAGCTTTATACTTTTCCACATTACCTCTTGAATCCCTTTTGGTTTTAAAAATCCATTTACAACCAATAGGTTTCATACCTTCTGGTAATGGGACAAGTTCCCAAACTTTATTGTCTTGCATAGACTTATACTCTTCATTCATTGCATCAATCCACTTTTCTGAAATGGAACTATCCATGGCTTGACGAAAATTGATGGGATCATCTTCCGTCATACCAGGATCATCCTCATGTTCCTGAAGAAATACATAGTCATCCGACATAGTGCTTCTCCTTTCTCTTGTAGATCGCCGCAATGGCACTTGTTCCTCAATAGCTTCTTCTTGAGGTTGTTGAGTTTGCACCTCTGGAAGATTAACATTGTCTTGATTTTCTGGAATTATTCCGATATTTTCAATGACCGGATGAGAATCCTGATCATTGTCTAAAGAAATCGGAATAGGAATCAACTCCTCGTTAACCGAAGTAGAAGTTGATTCTTCCTCAAAGACAAAATCCTTTATTTGATTCTTCCCCCCAAACTCAATATCCTCAAAAAATACAGCTGTACCCGTCTCGAAAATCGATTTAAGTTGGGATCATAAAATTTATAGCCCCTTGATCGCTCAGAATAGCCAATAAAATAGCTGCTAACTGTTTTGGGGTCCAATTTATCCGTATGAGGCTTATAAGGCCTTGCTTCAGCTGGACATCCCCAAACATGGAAATGCTTTAGGCTAGGTTTTCGCCCTAACCAAAGCTCATAAGGTGTTTTAGCAGCTGCTTTTGTTGGTACTCTATTTAGAATGTATGCTGCAGTTTTTAATGCCTCACCCCAGAGTGACTTTGGTAAGGAAGAATGGCTAACCATACTCCTTACCATATCCTGTAGAGTGCGATTTCGTCTTTCCGCTACACCATTCATGCTTGGAGAGCCCGGCATGGTGTATTGTGGAACGATACCACACTCCTCTAGGTATTTGGCAAAAGGCCCTGGACGTTGTTCACCTGAACCGTCATACCGACCGTAGTATTCACCACCACGATCGGACTTTACTTTCTTTATCTTTCTGTTAAGTTGATTTTCAACTTCAGCCTTAAATGACTTGAACACGTCCAATGTTTGAGCCTTTTCCTGAATAAGAAAAATGTATGCATATCTAGAGAAATCGTCTATGAATGATACGAAATAGCGTTGACCATTCCAAGAAGGAATTGGAAATGGCCCACATACATCCGTATGTATCAACTCAAGGACTTCCGTAGCTCTATATGCATTCAATTTTCTATCTTTGGTTTGTTTTCCTTTAATGCATTCAACACAGACATTAAAGTCCGTGAAATCAATGGAATTCAGGATCCCATCTGACACAAGACGTTCAACTCTATTTCTAGAGATGTGACCTAGACGTTTGTGCCATAATGCACCCGAAGTATTATCATTTAGTTTTCGTTTAGTACCTCTTGATTCAATGTTTAGGGTTTCATTATATGAAGCATTTGTATCAAGTAAATATAGATTGTCATATTGCATTAATGAACCGGTTCCAACAATTGAATTACCAATAGATAACTGAAACTGATTGTTTCCAAATGAACAAGAGTAACCAGATTTGTCCAAATAACAAACAGAAATTAAATTCCGTCTAAAAGACGGTACCACAAAAGTATCTATTAAATCCAAATAGTGACCAGTACTGAGTAACAATCTAAAGTGCCCTATTGCTTCAACTTCTACCGATTTTCCATCGCCCACAAAAATGCGTCTTTCAGCATCACTTGGCTTTCGGTAGTTCAGGCAACCCTGCATTGAAATACTGATGTTAGTAGTAGCACCGGAGTCTAACCACCAAGTATTTCCAGGTACTGAAGCTAAATTTACTTCAGAACAAACCAAATTAAGAAACATACCCTTTTTCTCGCGCCATGCACGATATTTGGTACATTCCTTCTTTATGTGTCCAGCCTTATTGCAAAAGAAACAATCTCCTTTGTTTTGTTTCTTTGCACTTGGACCTGCAGCATCCACATTCTTCCTTTTCTTGCCCTTATCCTTAGAGGTGCTTGCTAGATGAGCACTTTCAGTCTTTTCTTGCTTCAATCTCTCTTCCTCTTGAACACAATGAGAGATCAGTTCATTCAAATTCCACGTTTCCTTTTGACAGTTAAAACTGACCTTAAAGTGGTTGAATTGAACTGGAAAGAGAAATCAGAATGAGATGCACAAGTAACTCCTCATGCAAATCAAGCTTTAATGCTTTAAGCTTTGAAGCAAGATTGGACATCTCCATGATGTACTCCCTTATATTACCATTGCCCTTATACTTCATTGAAATCAAGCTCTTAAGAATAGTGCTTGTTTCAGCCTTATCGCTTTTGGCAAAGCGCTTTTCAAGTTCTGCAAGGTAATCTTTAGCATTGGTGGTGTCCTTAGACACAGCACCCCTGAACACCTCCGGAATTGCACGCTTAATGATCATTAGACTCATGCGGTTAGAGCGTTCCCACTTCTCAAATTTAGCTTTCTCTTCAAGAGAGCTAGCTACCGTAGGAGTAGGGGGTTGCTCCGTCCGTATCGCAAGGTCCATGTCCATGCATCCGAGAACTATCTGAATGTTCTCCTTCCAGTCCTTAAAGTTGGAACCATTAAGGACCGGTATTGAATTTAAGTTGGCAGATATATTTGCAACATTAACTGAAAAGAGAACAGAAAATAAACTGTAAATAACATGCACACTACTTTAATTTTCAATCTAGTTCAAAATAATTAGCAAACCCATCCAAGATATCTAGTGCACCATTAATTTCAAGTCTTTGGACAGTAAAATTAACTGTTAGTAATATCCTTGTTGTAATAATCAAACACTAACAATAAAACACGACAAATAACAAACCCCTCTTTGGATTGATTTGCTATTTTCATGTGAAATCCATATAATTGTTACGTGTTTACTATCACAGGTAATTTATGTACTTCAGTCAACCATTGACCGTCCTTTGGGTCGATCAAATGATCACATGGAAATACACAATTACAAACATTCAAAAAATTCAAAATTAAATAAACCAAATTAGAGAGGTCACTTTGGCAACATCATAATTCAACTTATTTAATTTGAATAAAGAACTAAATGCTAATTAAAGAACAAGATTAAAAATGAAAGTTACTCTTTAAATGAACTCACGACCTTGTAATTAACTGTAAAATTAATTAATTGATGGCCATGCAATTAACTGTAAAATTTAATTAACTCACGACCATATAAAATAATTAGATTAACTGTAATTATTTAATCTAAATAATTAATTGGATTGCCCACGTTGCTGTTCATTTAATGGACATGTTGCCAAAATCGATGCAACGTTAATGTTCATTTAATGGACATGTTGCCAAAAAACTGAATGTAACTGTTCGCTAAAATCGATGCAATTACTATCCACTACACCGATCGTGGTGAGTTTTTTTTTTAATTAACTTGATTAAATCTGATCTGAAAAAAAAAAACACCGATCCACGTTCTCTGCCCTAACCCAGCGTACCGAGCGCTGCACTTCCGCTCGCCGCCTGCGCCAGCATCAGTCCTGCCGATCGCTCGCGGCAGCCTCACTGGCGCCCAACTTGCAAACTGCTGCCGACGACATCCGCCCGTTTCTTGCCAGCCTCGCCGGCATCACAAGGATATCTCACTGGACGCGGACAACGCTTGTGCGCTGCCATGTTCGTCGTCAGCCAAAAATAGAAACGACAGGAAGCGCCTGTGCGCTGTCGTGTTCGTCGTCGGCCAAAACAGATTTGAACAGAGAAATTACGGAAGAAACAGAACAGCACAGTAGCATATAAACAATCAAATAAAATAATTTCATGATTTCTTAAGAATTTGGAATAAACCTGGCTCTGATACCAATTGATGGAATTTTACATTTTTCCTAATGTTGAGAAATCTCAACTCATGCATCATTTATCCAATTCTTAAGAAACAAGAACAAAGATTCGGAAGCGTACCAGAATTCATCGCTAGCAGTCGAGGATGATCTTCCAAAAGGGCAGAGTTCTTTAGGTTTCCTTAGTTTCTCTGACGATGGGGATTCAGCGAAAGATTTTTGTCGCTCTGCCTTTTGGGGACCATAACCCCTTATAAAGATTGACATAATTCTAATTTGGCCCCTCATCAAATTAGAATTACAAAATGGTATCCACATTTATAATTCATAACGATTATGCCCTTAAGTCAAATTCCAAATAAAATTTAGATCACATATTGACTTAATTATTTGATGACCATATATATTCATTTAATTATATTCTTTAACTAAAACGCTTGAGCTTAATTCCTAGAAATCAAGTCCAAACATTCTATTGAAAATTAATATAATATTGAAGCACCTCTGGAGAGTTTGAAATAGTAATGGAGGGCGTCTTTAGATACCTTGGAACCTTAGAAATCCACAGGATTTGGAATTGGAATGGGTGCAATTTGAATTCTATAGGTCAATTAGTGGATTTTGACTGAAATTTATTAATAGACTTAGGCTATTTAAATTTCTGAAAACTTACACTAATCTGATAGGGTTGAATGAGAAAAAGGTAGATATGATGTTAAACCTTAATTCTGATCAAAGAACACTATGGATTTGATGTGGGGATACAGACCCAACTTGGTCCTGATATACTCCTAGAGACCAAGACCATATTGGACCTGATCTAAGAGTAGACCAAGATCGTGTTGGGTTTGGTCTACTCTCGAATCAGGTCTAACATGGTCTTGGTCTCCACAATACTAGAATTAAACATTCTAATTAAAAATTACCATAATACTAAAATACCTTTGGGAGTCTACTTTTGAATTCCTTGTGATCTCAAAAACTTGTGAATGAGTGCAATATGAAATCTCTAGGTTGATCAGCCAAAATCCACTGATGAACCTAGACTATTTGAATTTTTTTATAAATTTGCACACATCCAATAGGGAGAAGAGTGAGAGGTAGGTAGATATAGTGTCAAATCTTGATTCTGATCAAGGAATACTGAAACCCTAGTGTGAAAAGACCATGCCCAGCTTGATCCTGGTTTACTCTCGGATCAGGTCCAATGTAGTCTTAGTCTTTTGAAGACTAGGCCTAAGTATTCTAGCTAAAAGTTGTCATAATATTGAAGCATCTTTGGGGAGTCTGAAATAAGTAGTGGAGGATATCTTTGGACTCCTTGCGATCTTAGAAACCTATACAATGAGTGCAATCTGAACTCTCTAGGTCGATCAATGAGTCCTGATCGAAATTCATTAATGGACCTAAGCCATTTGGATTTCTATAAATTTATACTTGTCTAGTATGATTGAGTGAGGAGATAAATATAGTATCAAACTTTGATTTTGATCTAGAAATACTATGAATCTGATGTGGAAAGATTCTACTCGGCTTAGTCCTAGTCTCCTCTCATATCAGGCCCAATTCCCCAAGGCAGAATTCTTTATCGAGCTTGGTGGCGGAGATGAAGCGGTGGTGCCACCTTTATCTCTCCAAATTGCATGCCCTATTAACCTATGTCACAGATCACTTCCGTTCCCATCTGGAGTTCTGTAGATCCGTTGGCCTCACTGACGAAGAGCTCTTTAAGGTTGTATTGGTGGGTCCCACCATCTTCAATGTCAGCAAGGAGTAGAAACTCAAGCCCTAAATTGAATTCTTGAGGCAATGTAGCATGAGTGCAGAAGACATCTTCAAGCTCTTGGTTAAGGCTTCTTTGTTCATGAGTTTATTGCTCAAGAAAAACCTCTCAAAGAAGCTGAGGTTCCTCAAAATTGTCCACCAGCACCAAACTAAGGAGTTGGCATGGGCATTTCATTTGGGGCTGCTACGTGAACAAGCTATGAGAACATGCAGAGGGTGATTGAAGTCTTATTGAGCTATGGGCTATCTTTTGAGGATATACTAGCTATGAGCAAGAAGCATCATCAAGTGTTGTAGTACGACCATAAGTCACTCGAGAAGAAAATGGAGTTTTTGATAGAGGATATGGAAAGGGATGCCAGTGAGATATTAAACTTTCCAACATTTCTTGGATACAACTTGGATGACCGGATTAAGAGACGGTACGAGATAAAAAGGGAGATAAGAGGAAAAAGGAATGCCGCTTAACAAGCTCTTGAATGTGTCTACCACTGATGGAGCTCAATTGTAAATTTGAACAGAGATAACCACTAGAGAAATGGTTGTTCATCCAACTGCAATGTTTAGAGAAATAATTTATCAATGAATTTCGATCAAAATTCATTAATTGAGTTCAGATTACATCCATTTCAAATCCTATAGATTTTTGAGATCGCAAGCAATCTAAAGGTGTTCTCCATTATTTATGAGTTTGGTCTCCTCATACCATGCCTATAATGTTCCTTGATTAGAATCAAAGTTTGATATCATATCTATCTTTCTCTCACTCAATCTTACTGGATGAGTGCAAATTTATAGAAGAGTAATGATATGCTGCATGAAAAGTCAGCATGAAAATGCAGCATGAAAGACACAGGCATGGAAGTGGCACCCACCTGTATGCAGGTGGGACCCAACCCTATGTGTCTGTTATGCTATATTTTCATGCTGACTTTTCATGCAGCATATCATTACTCTTTATAGAAATTCAAATAGCTTAGGCTCATCAATAAGTTTCAGTCAAAATCTATCGATTGACCTAGATAGCTCATATTGTACCCATTTTAGGTCATGCGATTTTTTGAGGATGTAAGGAGTCCAAAGGTGCTCTCGATTATTTATTTCTGATTCTCTAGAGGTGTCCTAGTATTATGATAATTTTTAATCAGAATGTTTGGGGCTGGTCTGCAAGAGAGCAGGTCCAAACGTTCTAGTTGAAGATTTTTTCCCCCTTTGACACTATTAGAGAAGTCTGAAAATAATAAAGGAGGGCACATTTGAATTCCTTGGCACTTCAAAAACTCATAGGATTGGAATAAGTGCAATTGAAGCTCTTTAAATCGATAAATAAATTTTGATTGAAATTCACTAATGAACCTAGATTATTTGAATTTATGTGAATTTACAACCACGTGATAGAGAGTATAATTTAAAGAAAATAGATATGATATCAAATCTTAAATTTGATTTTAGTAGTTAAATTCAAAATAAATAAATTTGAATGGTATAAAATCGATAGGTGAAAGGAAGGGAGAAAGATTTGCTTTCCATGAATAGAGAGAGAGGAAGAAAAATATTGAGATTGCATGCATAAAGAAATAATTTTTATATTTAATATTTTGAATATGATATATTTTAAAATTGATATATAAATAATTATTATTGATGAGAAGAGCAGAATGAAAAAATAATTATATAAATCAATAGTCCTTTAATCATTTTAAGTATAATATGTAATTTGAAAATTTCTCAAATTTTCAAATTCACTCGTGTCCTGATGAATCAACGAAAAAATATGACAACGATGGCGAGTCGTTAAATATGTAGATTTATGGAAAAAATTATTATTTTAATTTTTAATATAAAAAATAGAAAATACTCTTAATTATCAGAATTATAAAAATACATTCTAAAAAAAAAGGAAGAAAGAACGTCTTATTATATTTTCATATTAAAAATACCCATTTATTGATTTTTCATTGCTTTCTTTCTGTTCTTCCCTGTCGTATTCGTTCCTTCGTCCCCGTCCTCGCCGCATGTATTCCGTGCATAACTTGCCGTCGCCATAACCTCCCACGGCGGCGAGGGGAGCGTCATGGCGATATCCGGCTCCGGCTCCGCAGTAGACCCGCTTCCGGAGTCGGCGGCAAAGAGGAGGGCGGTGCGGCTGCTCAATCTCTCTGAGCACGTGATAGTGCCGTGGCTCTTCGTGGCGAGCGTCGTCCTAGTACTCGTCGTGGCTCAGCGTGCCCGGCGCTCGGTCTACTACTACGAGCACTTGCGGGGCACATGGCAGAACACCGTGGAGACGGCAGCGGCGGCGGGACGCGGAGGGGAGTGCGATTGGTTCGAGGGCAACCAGGGTTCCGATCCGCCGAGAACGGAGGCCCGACCGGTTGTACACCAAGTGGCGGTGGCAGCCCGCTCGCTGCAATCTTCCCAGGTCAACAGATTCCTCTCTTTTCCTTCTCTTTTTAACCGTCAAAGTTTGATTCTTTCTGTTATTACTTTTATTTATATATATACAAAAAAGGATAATTAGAAGAGCGCTCAAATATTTACACTTAGACGAAGACAGATTATTAAGTATATCTTTTTATTCTTAGATTTATAGTAATCTTCTCCATCTCACTGGTTTAATATTATTAAGTAACTTTTTAATCTTTGAAACGACAAAAAAACTATAATGAAATCATTTTTTTTTACTAGCTAATGTAAAATGTGAAATAAATAGTTATTTTCCGTGAAATAAATAGGCTTTTAGATTTTACCAATGCATAGAAAACAATGATTTAGGTGAGGAGATTACTTAGGCAGTAGTTGATAGGCATTCTTGCACTTGGTTAGTTAGGTAGATTTCTTTCATCCTCCTCGTTACTGTGAAATTTTCTATTAGTTAGCAACAATTGATTCTGTGGTTTCAATACCTATACCAGAATTTTATCCTCTATTTGATAGAAACAGAAAATCTGGCTAAAAGAGAAAGTAAAGGAAAATTTTTATCAACTTCTCAAAATTTTGACTGCCATGCATGGCAACCTGTTTACCAGTAATCTAATTTCATGCCTTACACCTTTTGAAGAAAGAAATCAAGGTTATCGAAACTTCCTTTTTCCTAACACTTAATTTATCTCATTTTTTTTCTATTGAATAATCAGTATAATACAGTTACTTAGCTAATTACAGTAGCAATTTTCGGTTTAATGAGAAGAGGATTTAGAGTCATAGAAATGGCTCTTTTATGATTTAAATGGTTCCTCAACTCATTTTGTTTATTTTTTGGGGGGACAGATTTAATTCCAAGAAGATGTTGGAGAAGCTAAGGAACAGAAGGTTGGTTTTTGTAGGGGATTCAATTGGAAGGAATCAGTGGGAGTCTCTACTCTGCATGCTCTCTACATCTCTGACAAACAAGAGCTCAATCAATGAAGTAAATGGCAACCCGATTACAAAGCATATGGGTTTCCTGGTGTTTAAATTTGAGGACTACACTTGCACTGTTGAATACTACAGATCACCATTGTTAGTACCTCAGGTTCGCGCTTCAGCTGGTGTGCCTGAAGATGTGAAGACGACTCTGAGATTAGACATGTTGGATTGGACATCAAATAGTTGGAAGAGTGCCGATATCCTTGTCTTCAACTCTGGCCACTGGCGGAACTACGAGAAGACCTTAAGAGGGTAATCATTATATAGCATAATCAATCTACACATTCTAACTGGAATACTAATAAGTTTTGATTCCTTATCTTTTGGTTTCTGATTTCTCATTTTGTTAACATCATGGAGACAAGCAGTAGAGCTTTATCTAACGAGTAGAGAGTGATCACATTGCATATAACATGAGCCCCCGAAGTTATTTTAGATTTCAATCCACTTCAATCCAGAAACTACTGCAGTTTGATATTTCTAAATGAAATAGGTCACCAAATAATAATTATCTACTTTCACGTTCCTTTTTCCTACTAAGTTTCAGGAAGCAATTCTCTGCACAAATGCTCTGTTTATTTCCACAAACTTTAGATAATTACTTTGGATTTGTTGTGATGGATCATTATGAACAACAAATTGGATGTTCATTTGAATGTTGTAGAACTTGAGAATCTTCAAAATATGATTTATAGCTTAAGCGACTATTTATATTTGTACAAATTAAAAGAAAAGACATTTTTCAGGGGTTGCTATTTTCAAGAAGGAAATCAGGTGGCAATAGAGATGAGTGTGGATGAGGCTTATCAGAGAGCAATGCAAACGTTGTTCCAGTGGGTTCATAAGGAAGTCAACAGAAGTAAGACACAAGTTTTCTTTCGGACATATGCTCCGACTCATTTCAGGTAATTGACTGATTTGTTTGTGTTGTTCAGTTATTTAGCTTCCCTATTAGACTGGTTACTTTCTTCGTTCTGTAAATATCATTTCGTTTTTAATCAACATTAGCTGGCCAAGGATTGTCACATAAGTCAGAATTCCTATTCTTCTTAGTTTTCGGCTTGTACAATTTTCTTGTGTTGAATCTTACTAATTTTCATCAAAGACAATTTGTCTAGCCATGACTTATGTAAAATTGATCATCATTTCTCTGGATTTACAAAATTCTAAGAATATGTAGAGAGATGTTACTCAGTGATGTAGATGTTCTTGTGCATGCCTATCTTTGTGTCAACTACTACTGATTTGATGTGGACCTTCTACATATTCGTGGCTTTCACATGGTAGCACACATCCATAGACTAACACTAATCAGATGCATTTTGACTATATCGATGAGAAATATGGTCCACCTTGGACATAAATATCACATTTAACACAAGTTTCAGAGCTTTTGATCAGGATTTGTTTGTCTTCCCTTTTGTTTCCTGTTGGGGTGAATGAGAAAGGACTCAAAAGCGAGCAAGTGAAATAAGAAGCATAACATAAAAATAATTTGAATATTTCAATGCATGAATCATGTCTATATAGTTATTAGTTGTTGGCAAAATATTTACTACCAAACTCCATTGCCAAACTACAACTGTGGATGGTTCCCGGTTCAGTTGAGTTATCTAATGAGAATGAGATGGATTACTTTTATATGTTTGGAAATTTACCAGCTTCAGGATAGATGAGTTCGTGATGAGCCAACCAACTCATAATTTCTTCATCCCGATTAATTTCCACCAAAAACTTTGTATGTTTCATAAAGTTTTCATGGGCATGTTCTTTATTAGGATCACTCCTCTTTTTGCCCTTGCTTATGCTTAATTCAACTGCTCTGCACAAACCAAAAACATTCGATGGTTATGTAAGCGGCATGTAAGCTTAAATCTTTCTCAACTGAACGAACAAACAAACAAAGATTTGATTGTGTGAAGATTTCTCTTGGTCATATTGACCTTAGGCATGTTCAGGTAGTAATTTTTGACATAGAGGTGAATGATTCAGTTTAGAGGAAAAGTCACTTTGTTAAAGAACTACTTGATCTTAGTTTTATTTTTCTAGTTCAACAGTGGTTGTACACACAACGGAATCACTTTGTCGATTGGTTAAATTCTTGTTCTCGTGAGTTAGTAAAATATGACCAGTGGATGTCTTTATTGAACTCATGTCAAGAAACCTTCTATTCGATGCTTAGTATAAAGATTCAAAGTTTGTTATGATAAATTGGAAAGCGGTTAGACTCAACCTGATTGGAATATTATGTCAATTTACATGCCTTTGTGCAGAGGTGGTAACTGGAGAACAGGTGGAACTCATCACTTAGAGACACTGCCAGATTTAGGGTCTCGGATATCCCTGAAACCCTGGTCTCAATTCCTGAGACCATTTAGCAATGTGATATCAAAGAACTCTATGATGACTGAAACACTAGAACTCAATCTTTTGAATGTGACCGAGATGACGAGCCGAAGGAAAGATGAACATTTATCTTTATACTATCTCGGTCCCTCACACCTATCTCCTGTGCAAAAGCAAGACTGCAGCCACTGGTGTTTACTGGGCATTTTAGATGCGTGGAATGAGCTACTCTATGCACTTTTCATGCGACGGGAATCCATGCAGGACAACAAGTGACTATTGTGGACAACATAGGGGTAAAGCTGAGCTCATAAAATAAGCAGATTATCTTTTGGTGACTAAATGAAGGCCCAACTGCGATTGGTGAAACTTGCTACAAGCTCAGGTGGGTTACGGGCAGAAGTTTGAAGAGGCTTGTTGATGTTCTTCTGCTAAGACCAGGAATAATAGAATCAAAGAGGGAATATCACTATTGTAAACAGATAATTATTATTTATCCTTTAGAGGAAAGGCTGTTGTTTTTAGAGGCTCAGAAATGGTACAACATAGATTCTTGGATGATGATAAGCTTGATAATACTACTCAAATCTTGTCTTGACAGAGTTTTACTTCGAAAATTATATACACGAACTCAAAAGGGTGCGCATATGTGACACTAATTATGATAATTTCATACTGGTCTCCAAGGAAAATTTCATTGTCGTTTTATATTCTATTTGTGCCTTTGATGATTCCTTTCTATTTGATACTCTCATCGAGTTCTGCATTGTCGTTCCACAAGAAGGCCCCTTTGAAAGTTGCATGCGGAAGAGATTAATGCGAGAAGATCCCCTATTCAGTTTTTCAGTTGTTACTGTAACTTTGAATTGTTGACTCATCCAACTCTTTGTTCGTCAACAGCAATGCCACATTAGTTTGCTGACTTATCTAGCTCCTCTTTGTTTGTCAATAGCAATGCACCGTAGGCTTGGCAAAAATGACAAAGTTGTTAGAGTATTTGTGTGTCACTCTTGGAATCACCATAATATATGGTTGAGTATGTCTCTCGGGCGTGTTTACAATCTCTAAGGACATGGATAATCATTTGGGATACCTTGAATAGACTTGGTAGCTCGATATATTGGAGATATGTGGTCATACCCTTTCAGAATTAGAGGGAAGCCCATTGTGGGCTGCCTTCCAAAGGAGCAAATACAATGTTCTTTATTTAATCGGGCATTGTCAAGAAGCCAATGGTCATGCCTAAACCAAACCGCCATACAATTACTTGTCTTGTATCTGAACCCATCTTGTATTTTAGTCTATTTGTGACAAATATGTTCTTCAAAAGTGGGAATTCAAACTGTAGTTTTAAAATCATTGAGAGCTCCTCTACCCTCCATTGTTATCTTTTATAACTCTTTATTTGGGAAACAATACTTCCTTATGGTCAAATTTGATCATGTTATTTGACGTGTTAATAATAAAGTTTAAGTTAGGTTTTACTTATATTTTTGATGTGTATTAAGTGCACAAATATTTGGAATAGTGCACATGAAAGTTGCAGAGCTTGTTGATTGAAACACAATTGTGAATGGTAAGAAAAGAGTGAATGGCGCAATACCATATTACACTGTAGTTCTTTGGCGCAAGGCCATTCATTCACGAATGTTTAGATAGTCATGAACTCTACTCACTAATCCCTCTCGTATTCACTCGACCTATCTTGTGATATCCACGACCCTCAAACAAACTAATGAAACTGTAATGGAGGATTATTTAACTTGCGCTATGCCTATCACTCAATTCGTGACCAATTGAGTTAGATTTTAGTTGATGGCTCAACAACATGGAATGAGATGGACTCATAAGCATGAAGGATTAGATAGCATGGAGCGCACTTGGGGAGCTTAGTGCATTTGACAGCTCAATAACCTAAAATGAGGTGGACTCAATGACTTCGAGCATTAGTCGGATGTTACAAAGCGAGCTCAAGGAGCTTGGTGCATTTGATGAACTGACACCTAGATCAAGGAGGTTGAAGATCTAGAAGCATAAAGGATATGAGAGATTAAGCGAGTGAATGTAATTCAGGGACTTTTATCTTTAGACAATACCATTATAAATAATGTGTGATAACTAGGATGGGATAGACTTATTTAGTAGCTTGATTATGAAATTTTCAACCAGGGGCTATATGTCCCAAATCATAGTTTGTCAATTATTTCAGTCTTGATCTTTTGTGTGCACTTATAGTAGTTGTAAGCCAAGTGAAAGTGGGCTTGCTCAAAATCTAATTGATTGGGTTGTCAACTAGAGCATGTTAATCAACTATGGAGTCGACTAAATGTAGGTGTTGAACGAATAAAATATTTATGTTAGTGCAACAGTCGACTAAATGTGATTCAAATTGACTACAAGCTTACACTTGACCGGGGGAGAAATTCAATTGACTTAGCTATATAACTATTAGCTTCTAATGGTTTCATTTGGATGTCCAATCGATTGGAGGTCTTTCCCAATTGACTCGAGGCAGCTCGTATAGAGTTATTGGAGTATTTATTATATAAGATATAGAATCTTTGGGCACAAAAATGTTGCATGAAAATACTCGACTACAAAAATAATCATATTTAGCGATCAAAAATTCAATCGCTAATCGGTCCTTAAACCCGATTAACGATCGAACAACGATTGAAAAAAAAGAATCGTAAAAAATTTTATCGTAATTCGATTTAGTGACCGATTTTGATTTCAATTGCTAATTAACAACCGAATTAAAATTCGATCGTTAATTTATTGACCGAATTAAATTTTGATCGTTAATTTTAGCAATGGAATGCAAAATTGTTGCTAAAATTAACGACCGATTTTGAAGTCAGTCGCTAAAATTAACGACCACAATTAAAGTCGATCGCTAAGATTAGCAATCAAATTCAAAATCGATCGTTAAATTTAGCGATCAATTTTGGTTCCGTCGCTAATATTAACGATCGATTTTGAATTTGGTCGCTAAAATTACAATCGAATTTTAATTCGGACAAGAGTCGTTAATTAACGATCGATATTAAATTTGATCGCTACGATCAAGTTTAACATTCCGTCGCTAATATTAACGATCGATTGTGAATTCGATCGTTAAAATTAACGACGGAATATGAAAATCGGTCGCTAAATTTAACGATCGATTTTGAATTCGGTCGCTAAAGCCGTCGTTAATATTTTACAAAGTTTATTAACATCCCTTTATTATATTTACATTTAATTCATATTAAAGCTCTATCTCATACAATCCATATTTACAATCCACTTTCAAAATACATATCACAAATTTATCATACACAATCAATATCTAAATAATATAAAAAAATAATTTCTTATTGAAAGATTAATGGAATAGTCTTTGAAATGAAAAGATCAAATAGAAAATAACAATCTTATTTAAAACAATCTCACAGAGAAGTTAAATGAGGTCAACTCTAGCAAAATAAAACAATAATAAACAACAACCGCAACAACATCACAGAGAAGTTAAATGAGGTTTGAGGAGATTGAGTTGCCTCATCTTCTGTTACTTTGTCTTTGTGCATTCGAGGATTATCGAATGCTAGATCATCGATCATATGTTCAGTTGCTTGCTTACTGCAAGACTCGAGATGGATCCTCAGGAATGTTGTCTCTCTTTCAGTGTCTTCAAGATTAGCATCCTCAGGAAGTTCATCACTTGTACTGCATGCATCGGTGCAGTCAAAGGATCGACGATCTAGAATTAATGATTACAGTAAAGAATTTCATGAAAATTAGACAGACAGACATCATGGTGCAGATATTACAAGTCACAAAGAAAATTAATTGCTTAAATCATAATAGTAGAGAAAAATAAAATAACAACAATAATACTGATAATCTGACAAGGAAACTTAGGTAGAGCAATTTGCACCTTGATTATCGAAAGATGCTTCTAATCCCTGCACGCTGCTCTGGTGTCAACCCAGAAGGAAACTTCACATTGAACTTGATGATCAACTTAGTAATGACAAGCTGTTGGAGAAATAGACCATACTGCTTCCGCACCATAGCAAGAACCACAATGTCTCTTTATGTTCAAGCCGTCCACCATGTCTTTGTAAAGGATTTTCATTCTGTAGTGTAAAATGGCAACAAATAAATACAGGCTGCATGTCTATGTCCTACAAACTTAGTACTATCCAGTAAATGGATACACATGTCATACACACCTTAGGTGAACCAATTCCATGTTGTCTAGATTCGATAGCATTCCCATGAGAGTCTAACCTCTTTTTGATGATGTCATGTCTCTGTTAATAGAACATGGGGAAAACCTATTACTAAAGGTCAAAAGTAACAGTTTAGAGCACTTAATACAGCTATATAAAAACTCTAGTGATAATACATACAACATCAAGATGCTCTTCTCCACTGATTTTTAATTGATCCAATCCTATTGATTAGCTCAGGGTAGTTGTTGATTGTGATTACGCCATAATGACCATAGAGCAAGAAAGGGCAGGGAATGTGATATCAAACTGCACTTATAATGAAGGAAACATGTATGGGAAGGGGGAACAAGATAAAACAAGAGAACATTGAGATGAATCATGTATGATAAAATGCAGTGCTTAAAAAAAAATTCAAAGATATGTACTATATGCAATTTTAAAAGTTTAGCAGTATAAATATTACATTGATCCGTAACTTTTCTCCTGTTGAAGTATAAACTACAAGCTTTGATTCTGTAACAACATGAAGATACAACCTTGCAATAACAAAAGGGGAAAAAGGAAACAAACTGAGATGAAATGCATTTTGAAGTACAAAAGCACAAACCTGTATACACAAGAGATTGGAAAATGAGCTTAACCACAAAGGACATCAATGGTATTAACAACTAGGAGGACTTCCTAAAGTTTCTAATGGTGCATCAATACATTTGGCTTTGCAATTCAACATTTTCCCCATGGCAAGATCACTATATTCAACAGAGGAAGAAGAGTTTACTTGTATATTACAGTGTTAAAAATTTTCGAGATGTCTAGTAAATTATGTCAAACATTAGACGCATGGGCATCTTTGTGTAGAGCTTCTCCAATATTAGGCATGCTATCCGCCATCCATATGATCAGATTGCTTTCTTGATCTACATTGTGAATTTAGATAGTAATATTCCATTGAACTATTCAGTTAATGTCAAGTTGTAAAAGGGGAGGAAAGTTTTCTACCCATTAGGAGTTTTGATTTCTCTGGAGATCTTCATCTTCCTCTTTGTACTGGTATAGAGTTCCTCAAGGTTTGGAGCAAAAACTGCCATCAATTGCCTGAGTCATGTTTAGAGCAAAAACTGTGGCAATGTTGCGTGCATTCATCTTGCATACAAACAGTGTACTGGGAGCTAAGATGGTAGTAGTTGTAATCTCAAGCATGACAATAGCATAACTAAAAACAGAGTGATATAAATCTACAAGATCAAAATAGATGCCTACATTACATATCTGATCAAACAAAAACTAAAACTCAAGTTCAATCTATTCTTTAGGTTGTCACGATTACAGTTTAAAACTAAAGAAGTAAAATATTAACGTATCTATTAATCCATGAGGCTTGTTGAAGGTAATTCTTTTTCTAGCAGAGCATCTAAAAGATTGTTGTAGTAGCGCTTATTCCTTCCTGATTAGGTTCTCCAGTTCCATCTGCGAACAACGAAACCTTAGTGTTTATAGACAAAATTCATTAACAAAAACAAACATCATATATAAATAGTTTATCGATTGACAATTAGAAGTTACTCAGTGGGCTCACTTTAAGTAGTACCAATTATTATGTTTAATGAACCATAAAAATAAAAATAAACTTCAAAATTAACATACCTCAACATATCTACGTATCAGGAGCATTTGGGTCTTGAGTCTATTATGAATCGAAACGATGCGGAGTGGGAAAAGCAAAAGGACTCATGATTGAATAACGATCAAAAAATTCTCGCATTTGGTGATCGACTGCCATTCTGACCCGATCATTTATTGACCGCTCTGACTGCTTTACAGCTGCCCTGACTCGATCATCTATGGACAACTCGGACTACTCTAATGTCGTGACTCGATCTCTCAGTGCTTGATTTTCAAGTCGTAATTCTCACACTTCATTAGATTGAGAACTGGATCGACCCTTGACCCTAGGAGCCATAACACGATTATATGCAACTCGCACATGGGAGCCAAGGCCGTAGAGGGCGTTCTTTTTGCTTCCACCAACCACATTATAATATGTATCATTTATAGCTTTATCTGATAACCTCACTAAGTCACCCCCCTCTACATCAAGCTGAGACGCCTATGCAATTCGATCAGTCATATTATCCTGTTAAAAAAATTATTAGTATTAGATAATAAATAATTAATAAACCTAGTCATTTTTAAATATTAGTAGTAGTAAAATTTATATTTTTACATTTATGACCTTCGATCTCACATCTGCAAAAGTGCCATCTCTTTTTTTATGGGTACTATGAAATATCTTCCAATAAGTACTGGGTCTATGTAAAGTATTTGCTTGAAAAAAATAAGGGGGCGTTTGGTTTGGTAATTTTTCATTTTTATTTTCTTATTTTTTAGAAGTTACTGTTTGCTTTGTGTTTTCCAATCTCATTTTTTAGAAAATGAGAAGTTATTTTCTAAGAAAACAGAAAATGATATTTTATCATTTTCTATAGAGAATGAAAACTGTGACTAAAAAATAGAAAATAGAAAAAGACGACTACAGTGCCGTACACCTCCTCATCTCACGATTATTTTAATAAAATAATTTATTAAATTAATAAATATAATTTGATAAAAATAATGATTTTAATAAAATGATTTATTAAATTAATAAATATAATTTTTTGAATTTTATCTTTTAAAATTTAAAATAAATATATATATATTTTAATAAAATAATTTATTAAAATAATTATTTCAATAAAATAATTCATTAAATTAATAAAATAATTCATTAAATTAATAAATATAATTCATTAATTTTATTTTTTAAAATTTAAAATAAATTATTTTTTAAATTTATAAATATTTAAATTAAAATTTATTAAATTAATTAATTTGATTTCAATTAGATTTCACAGTACATTTAAAGTTATGTAATGTTGTATTAGAAGGTCAGGTTTGACCCTTTTCTAATATGGTTGATCCCCTTCTTGTATGATTTTTCTTTTTCCATGATAATATGGTATTTTTATTAAAAAAATCTATTTTATTTATAATTTTTTATATTAATAAATCAACCATATTTTTTAATTTTATTTTTTAGAAAATAAAAAATAGTATATCATACCAAACGTATTTTCTGTTTTCTAAAAACTAGATCAGAAAATAGAAAAACAGAAATAGAAAATGAAAAATAGAAAATAGAAAAAAAATTTCAAACCAAACACCCCCTAAAATATTTAAAACTTAAAAATTATTATCAATAATAAAAATTTTAAATAATGTTAGTATAAACTCACCAAATCTATTGCATGCTCTACAATATATCGTGATTTAGCTATATGCTTTGACGATCTAGTGCCATTGGCCTCAGGATTTCTAATGCTTTGAGCAGTCGTTGAATTTCACTCATTTTTCTGCAGCTCAAATCCTGTGTCATTCATCCCATACCTTATCAAGCATATATGAAGGTTTTTTTTTTATTTTTTCTCCACTTGTACATAAGACCTTTGTACAATTTTTGATAATAATTTTTTCAAATCTTTTTGAATTCTTCTTCCTGGCCCGACTCCTAGGTATATTTTTCTACAAAAATATCAAAAATATTAGTATCAGACAATAAGGGTTAGTAAAAATAATATTCAAATTACTTATAAAAAATTCATGATAATAAAAATCTTTTATTTCTTGTTCTACATACCTTCATGTATAACCAGAAGTGCACTATCGTTCTTTTAATTTTTTTGAAATATACGCTACAACACTATGACCATTGGGAATACAACTATATGAAAAACATATTTCATTATTCATTATAAAAGAAATGAATTTAAATTACTGATAACAACAATACATACCAGCCCCCAACAATACTCAAAACAATATGATCGGTGTGTACTGATGGACTGCCTGACATGACTATATCTGCAAAATACAATTATAACACATACACAATCCAACATGTAAAAAATAAGCATATACATGAAAATACCAATTTTCATCTCTAAAGTTTAATCATCATTACAATCTGAATCATTAACATCAACAATTTCTAGTTCTTCATCGCTAGACTATTAGTTTCGCATTGTTGGACATCTCTCCATCATCTATTTTCTTGTAAGTGACATTTACATCTATGATTAATTGAGGTGTAGATTGAATATCTGAATTAATTGAATGAGTCTCCACTTTCTCATTCTAAAATGCATCATGATTATGGGTCGTAATGGAGTTCGACATTTCTATGTTTGACCGACACTTGATTCGACAAACTGATAACCATTTACTAGATCTCCTTCTCTTCGTCGGGTAATCAAGATAGAAAACTTGCCCATCTTGTACTACGAAAATGAAGGGTTCAAACTTGGTGAATCTTTTATTTACATGAACCTCAACTAAATTATAGTTTGCATGTATTCTAGTACCTGTTCATAGAGTCGAATCATACCAAGAATATTTGAATAACACACATCTTTTTATGGGTAAAGTAGGATCTTCAACCTCAATAATTTCATTAACTATGTCATAGTAATCATATTCAGTATCCGTGTTGGTGGTATATCTTTTTACGCAAGCATCTGAATTAGAGGTCATTGTATGTGCATCGCGTTGTGCCATATGAAATTTCAAACCATTCACATAATAACTTGAAAAGACTCTTATATTACGGAGAGGTCCTGATGCAATATTCTTTATCCTTTCATCTTGCACATTTAAAATTCTACGATCATTCACTTAAAAAAAATAATGATATAAATTTATTATAATATATATTGAAAAAAGATATATCTCAAACTTACATATATTTCAAACTAAATTACGAATTCCGTCTCTATCTTTTTGTCTATCTCACTTGTACTTATTGATGGATTTTGAATTTATAGTTATTATTCGTACAAGCTATTAATACAAGTAAATTAAACACATATCTTATGACCAGTAGGAATAACAAAAAAAATATTTTAAATTATAAGTTAACTCACTCTAAGTAGGGTTTGACCTTATCATAGTTGAGGAGTATGTATGTTCTTGCTGTATGATATTCTTTTGAATTTAACCACCTATTAATAGATGCACCCATTGACTTACTAGAAAACTTAAAAATATAAAACATTTGTGGATCTATCGGTTGAGCATCATCTAAATTTTGAGAACACTTGCGATGCCTATTTTTCACATTATCAACAAAATAATATGAACAGAAATAAGATATTTCTTCAACTAGATAAGTATTACATATAGACCTTCAGCTCTTATTTTGTTACGAACATTAATAATTAATCTCCTCAAAAAGCGTTCAAATGGATATATCCATATATACTATTAGGATTGTCCCAGTATAATGGGCATATTTACACGTTTCGTAAACGTGCGCAGCAGAAATATACTAATAATTAATAAAAAATTATTACAACACACGCATGCATAGACATGAAATAATAAGTACAAGGTATGACTGAAAATTAAAATTTTTTACAGAATAATAAATATTCTATGCGTACCTTATTGATGACGTTGAGTGAATCTCCTCTACTGGTGATTCACGCCAAACTCTCGTTTGGACGGCTTTCGAAGCCACAAGTTGCGTCATCGTCTTCGGTACTAGTCGATGATCGATAATGATCGATTCTAGAGAAAATCTAATTCTGAAAAACATGCAACAACGTTTGTCGTGATCATTTTTGGGATTTTCTATCTATCACCGGGAATCACATTCTCAGTGTAGTTTTTGGTAGTCAACTATTGACCTCCGATTTAGGGCAAATGGTCAGAACCTTTCCAACGTTGATGGAACTTTCTCCGGAAGCTTCACAAGCTTCTGACAACAACCTGATGACTATTCCGGCAAAGATTTCACAAGTCGCTCTGGGATAAAGATAAAATGGACGGTCTTTTCTTCGCCAACCACTGGTCTCAGGAATCGACTGTTGATGTCCAATGACGACAAGGACATTCCTCCTTGCGGTCGACCATGGTTCTTCACCAGGGAGAATCCAAAGGGTAGCCGACACCTAGCGAAGGTTTCTTCGATTGCTCCTCTTCGAAAACAGCAGTAGGCTAGCGCGCAGATGACCATAGCGGTGCTCTAGGGTTTCCACTGCCCTCCTTCTTCCCGCATAGTCGGTTGAATCAGGCGGAGCAGAGGCGGTCGGCCATTGGAGCAAAGGCGTGCGACCGACAGAGCAAAGGCAGTCGACCATCGGAGCAAAGGCGCATGACTAGCTAGGGTTTGCTGCCTGCTTTGGCGAAGGGCTGCGTCGGGCGGACGAGCTCGGGGAAAGACCAACTTCTTTCTCCCTCGGCCGACGGAGCAACCGGCAAGTCCGACAATGCTATCATGTGGATGGTCAGCAAGCAACAGCGCCGTGCCTGATCCTTTGTTTTCTCGTGACCGCCGGCAAGGAGGAAGGTGCGCTCAGTTCAGCTTGGGAGAAAGCCCGATCGGGGTGGCAGCCAGCACGCTAGGGTTTGCCTCCTCTTATACTATCTTCTCCCTTGATTTTCGACGGTGAACTAGGGATTGTGGAGAAGAAGTCACGTGAGGAAGGTTGCCGGTAGAAGTGGGATCGTGATACCCTATGCTCGCGGCTCGCGATCGAGCAGAGAAGAAGGGTTGAACTGCGTGGACGAGTTTAGGGTTTAGCTTAGATCGGGTTTGATTTAGACCGATTACTATAGTGAAATGGTCTTAGGTTTTGTTTAGACCTAAGTGGCTTGGTTCAATATCAACAACCTCTGATTTGACCCAAATTAATTTTGTTCATTTCATCTTTACAAGATGAAGCCCATCATTGCTTCCATTTTATCAAAATATCTTCCATCATGAACCAAATCAAGTTAGTTTAATTTGATTTAAAATCGAATCGTTTGGTTAAATAATCAAACCATCTTCGATTTGAACCAAATTAGTTTTATTTATTTCGTCTTCATAAGATAAAGTCAATTTTACTTTTGTCCGGTCCAATCAGACTTTATTTCTCTTGATCTGAGAATCTAATTCTCAAATTCATTTTAAGTCCTTCAGAAAACTTATAGTGCGTATGACCTAATAGGTTCCCAGTTATGTTAGCTGTTTGTAATTAACTATTAATTGTGGAATGGTCATGAGTGGCACCTAGTAGTACATCATGATCCCTAATTGATTGAAAATCAACGATTGATTCCAAAACATTTCTAAACTCTTCAGCAACTACAAGGAGACGTGCCTCATTCCTTTCACCATCTTATACTCGCTTGGTTCAGGACATTGTCTATGTATGTCAGTCCCCACTAGGCTGACTACGTCACACCTAGCCCAAGCTAGCTTTCTTGTCTTATGGATTTAAGTTACCTGTACATATGTCCAAGAGTGTCGTACTCTTGATATGTAATACTTTGACCAAAGACTTTTAGTAACAATCCTGACAAGCGCCCGTAGGATATATGTCTACTTTTCAAGGAGCGATGAATTCTCTGTGGGCTATTCAAACACTTTCAAGAACTTCAATTTATACCCAATCATCCCGGGTCTACACCTCCTCGGAGATGTTTGCTTAAAATGTCAAAGTATAAACCTCCATGACCAAGGTGATTTGAATACCGCAAGTCAAAGGAAACTCACACTTAAACTGCACTGAGATTTTCATTGACATATATATCGAACCATCTGAAGTCTCATGGTAGGTCACTCTAATGAAACCAACATCCATATTTAACTCTCAACATCCAATGTCTCCAGCTAGTGAGAACAACTGCTTGACAAACCAAGAAGTTTAAACGTGCTAGTCTCAACAGAATCAATGACGTTCATACTCATCAATTCCTTGACTAGGGATAATTTCAATACATTTATAATTGCACATGTAGAGATGTTCACTAGTTGTGATCCAATCACAAATTCTCTCATGCTATGAATCGTATTGTGGGCATTCAGTAAATGAGATTAGGATCCAATCGAACACATAGAGAATGTGCACTCAAATAATGAATTGCTATTTATCTAATAAATAGTATAACCGTAAGGTGATTACCTTAGGACACTTCTTAAATATAATAGACTCCCAATTGACCTAAAGTCAATCGCATTGGTATCTCATACCACGCGCCTCTATGTGTTTCTCAAATTTACTTTGAGATACAGATTAAATGATCTACAAGGTTCCTTTCGATAGAAATCTTCTTGATTTGTATTTCTCTTCTATTAATGATCTTTTTGATCAATTGATTTCGCCAAAGCACATATTCGGATATATGGTGAGACCTAGGTTCTATCTCCTACACGATTGTTCCATTGTTGTCACAGTAAGTAGGTAATGCTTCAATAATGGTTGGAACCATTCTAAGTTCAGTCATGAACTTCCTAATCCAAACTGCTTCGTTTGCTGTTTCACAAGCTGCAATAGTATCTTATTTGAAACACTTCCATCTGATTGTGTCATAATTTAAAGTATATATATACCAGACTGGGACTTGGAATCATCATTGACTTGTTTGGTAGCTAGCATTAGTATACCCGTGTGTAACCATATCACCTTCTTCATATATCAAGAACAAATCCTTAGTTTTTACAAGTACTTAAGAATTATCTTGACAGCCACCCTATGATCCATTCCTAGATCTATCCGATATCCGCTTGTGACACTCAAAGCACGTGATACATCAGGTCTCGTACACATCATAACATACATGATTGATCCTATTGCCAAAATATAAGGGAATCTTACTCATGTAAATCCTCTCTCGTCAATGTGGGTCGCTTATCTCATATCTTTCATGAAAAATATTTGACCAACCATAGTTTGACTAACTACAGAACTGGTATATCATTTCCTGTCATTAATATGATATCAACATATAATCACAGAAATACACTCACATTCTCATTAACCTCTTTATACACAAAGGGTTTATCAGATTTTGTAATAAATCAAACTCTTTGATTGTCTCATTAAAATGGATATTCCACCAGGTTCCAAACTTGACTTTAATGAAATCAATTTCTAACTTCACGGTTGTTAACCATTTACCCTTTTTGAACCTTTCAAAACTTCTTCATAATTTGTAGTTTACTCGTCCTCGATGAGTAACAAATTATTTAATTCACTTACAAGAAATCCATAGTTCTCTGAAATATTACATGCCCTACTGAATTTCCGAAGATGTTGTGTCTTAATAGGTTCAGCCGATGGCTTATTACTATGAGTAATCGGTTGTGGTTTTTGATTAGGTATCTCATTAATGTCTATTTGAGTATCTTGAACATCACTAAGTTTAACTTTATTCCTACTATTTCCTATAAGAAAAACTCTTGTAGGAATACAATATGCTTGAAACAAACACTTTTGTTCTACGGGAGAATAAAATTGGTAACCCCTCATTTTCTAAGGATATCCAATAAATAGATATTTAGTAGACTTATCTTCTAGCTTATCTGATACAGTCCTATTCACATAAGTAGGACAACTCCATATCTTCAAGTAAGATAAGTAAAGTTTTACTATTCCATATCTCATATGAAGTATTAGAGACTATCTTCATTGAGACTCTATTTAACAAGTAAACAGTTATCTCAATTGCATTGCCTAAAATATTCTAAGAAGATTGTATGATTTATCATTAACCTCACTATGTCCAACAAAGTAGGGGTTTGCCTCTCAAATACACCGTTATGCACGGGTGTATACGGTGGAGTCCACTGAGATAATATTACATTGTCTCTTAGATAAATCCGAAAACTCTTGACTTAAGTATTCACCACATCGATCGAACCGAAGTATTCTAATACTCTTGTCAAGCTGTTTCTCTACTTCAATTCTGAATTCTTTGAACTTTTTAAAGACCTCAAATTTGTATTTTATTAAATACATATACCCTAATCATGGGCGATCATCGATAAAGGTAATAAAATAGTTATTGTAGGGATTCTCATGCGATAAATAAAAATTTACAGTGGAAAATTGATCCCTTAAACGATCCATGCAAAAGAAAACTCATACAAGTTTTAGATCTACAAAATAAAATCTTATCTAATAGGGTATACCTTTAATACATGCCCTTCGCTTATCTCGCTCGTCCAAAGGTTGTTGGATCTCTTGCACGTTCAAGTGTCCGTGCTTCTATGTGTATCCACATTAACACTCCTTTGGAGAAAGTTGGTTGTGCTAACAACCCTTAGTGTGAGTTTCGGCCAAGAGAAGAAGAAGGAGGTGAAGATGAAAAATCCAACCTGACTTTTGGAAAGAAAACTCTTTTTATATTCAAGCCATGAATATCAAAGGTTTTTAGACTTTTGGTATTCTCTCATTAATGCATGATTAATCCTTATTAATCATGTATGATAACCTCCCTGCATGATAACTTCATCTTCTTCAATGCATGATTAATCCACATTAATCATGCATGATGAATTAAACTTTATTCACCAACTTGAATCTAACTCAAGTCTTGGCCATCAAATAAACATAATTGTTTCTTTAATCAAACTAAAATGAATCCATCTCCAAAATAGAATATTATTTGTGTTATCGAATAGGTTCTTGTAACGTTGACAATACCTCTAAAATTCATTTTAGAAACATAAGCAATGAGTGACATCTACCAATGCATCATTGCTACCCAAGTGACAAGAATGTCGAGATCTAACATAACCTTCGTGACTATAATAATGTATGACCATGTCATTCTATCTTCGATATCTAGATTGATCAATGAGGCATAGATTGTGTCATTCTTTTATCAATCTTTATGTTTGTTGATCCCCAAGTAGACTCACTCAAGCAAATGAGTTCAATATCTCATATTGACTCATTTGAGCATGACCATGCATTTCGTGGTCTTACTCTATCAAGAGGCCACAAGATATCACTTCTGTCATTTGGAGGGATAGATCCCATCTACATCACTCACATCCCTTCACATAATTTGTTACATATCTATTAATCACCTTTATAATCCACCCTATTACGGGTGACGTTTGATGACACTAAAGTATATAACTTCTTATGTAGAGAACCGTAATGACTTTAGGTCAAATGACTATTCATCTAATAGTCACATGAGAAAGTTTATGACACTCATATAACGATCTATGAAACTTTCTCATGGCGGATCAATTCAGTATATATTCTCTAATGTATACCCATATGTCAACTCGATATCCCATATCCATGACTTATGAGATCAAGTCATCCAGTTGACCTACATGCTAGTCTCAACGCATTAATATCGTTCCTGAATATTAATGTTTGACTAGGAATGATTAAGAGTAGTGTTCTCTACATCATCTCACTATCGACTCAAATAATTGATATGATGTATATTAGAACTAGCTATCCAAGGATATTATTATACTTAGTTATTTGGCACAAGTATAAAGTAAGTATAATAATCAAAATCCATGCCTTTATTAATAATAGAATATGATATAAAAGTCTCTAGTCAATCATCACATAATTGGCTCTATAGCTATTACTAACAATCTCCCAATAACACTAGTGTCAATCACTGAAATATATAATACCTATTGACGTAGTGTGACCATCATGCTTTTTCTGTGTCAAAGCCTTGGTTAAAGGATCAGCGATGTTAGCATCCGTTGGTACTCTGCATATTATCACATCTCCTCAATCGATGATCTCTCGAATGAGATGATCTATATATATATAAAAACAGAGTTGTCTGTCTAAAAATTTCCCGCCTAAACATTAATTATAGACATATTTAGCTATATGGAAACAAACTTATACACCCATCGAGGACCGCAAAAATCTTTCATACAATTAATATTTATCTATACGGAAACAATTTAAGGAACCTAATTTTTGGGGACCTAATATAGCTACGCTCAACTCTTTAGTTTCAATCAAATCTTTCATTATGGAAACAATAAATTATATATGCAGTGAACATAATTTAAGAAAGATGTGCATGCATCTGTGTATTTTGCGTACAATTAATATTTATCTATATGAAAATAATTGATCATATATGTAGTGAACCTAATTTAAGGAAGATGTTTTGAATCTCTGTATTTTGCATATTAATGATTTTTTACAACTCGAACGGACATACATTTTATTTTTAATTAAGTTATGAAAATGTAGCCTTAGTTAATGTATTTAAATAATTATGTATTACATATCAATTATTATTTTTGTTTTACCTGACATAGAAATATTTATCTTATGAATTATCATTATAATTGTTTTACACAAATAGTATGATTTTTTAATTCAATAAAGTATTTATTTTTCATTTTTGTCTGATTTAAATGATTTGAGTTATATCTAAAACTTATATATGGTAAAGATTACCATATTTGATTGTAAAATATCATTTAATGTTGTAAAGCTAATAAAATGTTATTAATAATTGAAATGACCTTAATTAAAGATTACCATATAAATTAAAAAATGAAGATTCATCGATATTATTCAATTTTGATACTTATGACATTGAAGAGATTTTGAAAATCGTGATAAGATTAGTGCTCTCTTTGATTGTTGCTACTTTCCATCTTTTATAATATTAATTAAAAAACTCATCTTAGAATTTAAATGATATTGATATCGTTAGACTTAATTTGTGCAACACTCCATGATTTGAGTTACACAAATTAAATATTACCACCTTTGAAATACCACATATTCTAAAGTTTCAAGGTCCTGCCTTAAATTATATTTAATGCCATCAATAAAATTGCCATCTTTTTCGATTTAAACTTTTCAAATTCCTCTTCAATACACTCTATACAATTCCTAAGAATAACTTTAATGGTAAAAATATAACTTTTCATCCATATTAATAACACAGATTTTTAAATGTATTTTAATTCATATTAAGCATAAACTTTAATGCTCGAATTATTATTATTAAATAATAAAATACAGATTCCTAATATATTGAATAACTTTAATGGTAAAAATATAACTTTTCATCCAAATTAATACCACAGATTTTTAAATGTATTAATCCATATTAAGCAAGGTTGCATACACTCTATAAATAAGGATTGCAATATATTCATTCACTCACTTTAGGCTGAAATAAAAAAATGACTCCTCTGTTTAATCTCATCCGAGAGGTTAACCCTTCGAAAATGCAATGGGCATTGAAACTCCGATTAGTTCGTTGTTACGATCTACCTGCATATGGAAACAACGGAGATTTTAGCTTGGAGTGTGTCTTTCATGATAAAGAGGTTGTATATTTTTTTTACGTATATATCTGATTATTGTTAGAAAATATAAAATATTTACTCTTTCTATATATTTGTAGGGTGAACGCATATATAGAACAATAAAACGCCGATCGTAGAGAGAGTGAAACTCATTCTCAAAGAAGGTCATATATTTGCCATAAAAAAAATAATTGTTGCAGAGAATCGAATGAAGTATAAGACAACAACAAATAAATACAAGATATCATTGTTGCCATAAAAAACTTTTCATGTATCGGTTGAAATTTTTTTTTATAATTTTTGTTTAGGTAACATATAAAAAATCACATAATATTTAGGATTCCACTTCAATAGAAATGCCAAAAGAATTTGATGATTTAGCTGATCGGAAGGTTCTCTTCAAAGTTCAAGTTAGACAGGATCAATTCGTGGATTTAATGGGACTTACACTGTCATCAAATTGACAACCGACCATGATATTATTTTTTTTGTGGTGAATTTTTTGAAAGTCAGGTGGATAATATTTTTTTATTTATATTTTTTATTTTAATTTTCACCCATGCTTTCTTATCATTGTTAGTTTATACAGGAATTTGATGTATTTTCAAAATTGAACAATGCTGAAAAAGCAAACATGGAAGAGGTAAAAATCATGATTTTAAGATCTTTATGAAATAGTATTAAATTGAATATAATTTGCTTTTTCTAGGTTATTTCTTCTGAAGATAAAGTCTCAACTCCTCTAAAATCAACAAGTATGGTTGTGATTTCAAAAGACGTTCTGAATGATACTTCATTGAAGAGAGCACTAATTGATGAGTTCTCATCTACTGCACAGATAAAAAATTGAAGATAATTATCAAACAAGAGAAAGATTAATATATTAAAGTTTATATTATTGTAAGTTTTTTTAGGTATTAAGGTCATTGACATCTGAAACATTTATCTTGGTTTTAATTATGGGAGTTTCTAGAATTTAAATGTTATTGATATCGTTAGACTTAATTTATGCGGTATTTTAATTTTGAATTGAGTATTTTATCTGAAATTGTTATTTTTTTATTTATTATCTTCTTATCATCAATTATTTTTTAAATTAAAAATATACTTTACTACCTATCGGTTGAATATTTAATAAAAAAATTAGATAAACTCGGGCCAAATCATATATGGTTACGACCAAAATAACAAACTCTATTTTGACATATGAGAAAATAATACTAAAACTTAAATTTACAATAAAGCCAACTTAAGAACAAAAAATATTAAATACAGTTACAATGCAAATTAATAAATATGATTGTGAAAAAAATTTATATGTAAATCAATGCCAAATAAAAACATGCATAATATATTGTGAATTTTAAAAAAATAAAGAATTTTTTCAAAAACAATTAGTATTTAATTTATATTTTTAAGTCTCATAGAAATACTACACAAATTAAATCAAATACCACATATTCTAAAATATTACTGAAGTGTAGATAAAACTCTTAGATGTAATCAAATACCACATATTCTAAAATATTCTAGAGAGTAAATAAAGCCTTTTCAGTAAATTGCATAATTTTTGTGGTAAATAAACATTTCCAAAACAATGACTTCTCGATCTCATAACTATTTGTGCTGTTTAAAAACAAAGCATTTAAAATCTCCATACTCAATAATATATAGCTGTTTGGCATCATGCACTCAAATAATTTAAAGTTTCAAGGTCCTGATGATTTAGGAGATGGAAAAATTGGAGAACCAAATGACGGTTATGCGACAATCGATATTCCTGCTGAACTTTTGCTGAAAGATTGCAATGATCCTATTGCAGCAATAGTTGATAGTATGTATCCGTCTTCAGGCAATAATATCAACAAGACTGTATATTTTCAACAGAGGGCTATTCTAGCACCAACTCTTGATGTCGTTCAGTTAATAAATGAATACATGATATCTCTAAACCATTCAGAGGGAAGGTTGTATTTAAGTTCTGATTCGACGTGCCATTCGGATAGAAATGTTGATCTATTGCATGATGTGCATACCCCTGAATTCTTAAATGGAATAAGATGTTCTGAGTACCAAATCACGAGTTAAACTTGAAGGTTGGAACTCCGGTTATGTTGCTGTGGAACATAGATCATTCTCTTGGATTATGCAATGGCACTAGATTGATCGTGACGAGGCTCGGAAGCCATATTTTAGAAGGACAAATTCTTACTGGAAGTAATGCCGGTCATAAAGTGCTTATTCCAAGAATGTCATTGACTCCTTCTGATCCAAGACTTCCTTTTAAATTCCAACGAAGGCATTGTATCCTTTGATTGTATCATACGCAATGACAATCAACAAAAGTCAAGGTCAATCATTGTCTCATATAGGACTTATTTTAAAGAACCCCATTTTTAGTCATGGTCAGTTGTATGTCGCTGTATCCAAAGTTACGAATCCTATGTGTCTAAAAATTTTGATATGTGATAGTGACAGCAAACAGAAAAATTCAACAACAAACGTTGTATTTAAGGAAGTTTTTCATAATTTATACAGTTTTTTTCCTAATTGTACAATTTAACTTATTTATATTTTAATTATTTATTCAAATACTCATACTTACTAATTTTAATTGTTAATTATATAAAATAACGGGAATCCCGTGCATTGCACGGGTAAAATACTAGTATAAATAATATTAGAGTATGATTTTTTTACCAACAAACATTTATATAATTTATTACCAACTTTTAGATGATAAATTAATTTTTATTTATTAATATTATTGGCTAAATTTGACACCACATTAAAATGTTACTGATTGTCAAATGCTTTTTTGATGAAATTTAGAAAAAATAACGGTCAAAACTGAAATAATTAGAGCCAAAATTTGGCCAACAAATTAGTTATTATTTATTAAAGTTTATTGACTAAATTTTTTACAGTAATTTAACCTTCAAAATGATCGAAAATATTTTAAAACTATTTTACCGATTCAAAATTATTTTTTGTCGGAAAAAATTTAAAAATATAAGATAAAATTTATTTTGGCAAATAAATAATGATAACTACTCGCAAAAACTTAGTTGATCGATATATTTTAATATTTTACCTATCAAAATTAATTTTGATTAGTCAAAAAATTAAAAATATTAATTAAAATTTATTTCGGCCAATAAAATAATTTATAGTTCCGACCAAAAGTTAATTGATTGGTATGTTTTTAATATTTTACTGGTCAAAATTAAATTTGATCAGTAAAAAAATTTTTTAAAAAACAATCAAAGTTTATTTTGGTCAATCAATAATTATAATTACCAATTAAAACTCAATTGGTCTGTATTTTTTAATATTTTATTTATTAAAGCTCAGTTAGTCAATAATTTTTAACATTTTATCGACAAAATTTAGTTTGGTAAAAAAAATCACCGATAATCTTACTTTCCCAATAGTACTATATATTATTATACATGCTTAGATTATTTTTATGAGTTACACATTAACATTAAATATTGACACATAATGAGAACTTAGGGATGTTTATAAAACATTTATGTGTGTTGGTATGGTTATAATTTGATAACAATCAGAAGTATCTTTCTGGTTTTAGATTGCTTATCATAAATATTTATTTATGTTCTTAATAGGAAATATGTTATGCTTTATTGATATGCTTGAACTGCATTCTTTTTTTTTTTATTATTGTGTGGAAAAGGGAGAAATGTTGAGTTTTATGTTAGTAAACCTTTGATGTTTCTGATTGTTTTGCTGCTTTGTATCGAACAGAGAGTGAGCTTACTTAAGGATGTCATCCTAGATCAAGGAGAAGCTTAGCTTGAGAAGGGGACAAATCTAAGAAAAACAGGTGGACTAGACTTTAGGTGTGGAAAGAGTGAGCTAAATTTAAAAAAAAAAACAAAGCAAAAAAGAATCAATCTTTCCCAACAGTCATGAGGTCAGCATGTGTTGCTGCGACCATGTCATGAGGTCGGCATGTGATGTTTGTACCTTAATAAGCTTTGTAAAAAGGGCAGGATCTGCATATCCTCATGCCGAATATCGTGACAGACCTGATGATGAAGTCAGTTCGATGCTAAGGTGATCGTAAGAGGTCGGGTTACATAAACCGAAATTGGTAAGAGATCGGTCTGAATGTCTCGGCGCTTACTGATCTCATAAGGGATTCTGTAGATAGTACTCCTATCTTTTCACGAGTATCTGGGAGGTGGAGGGTTATAGTCCGGGGCTAAGAAGAGCTCGGTTTAGGTGTGATGGTATGCACTGTCCTCCTAAGGAGATCGGTATACGCGATTGGTTTGATGATAAGACAATTGCAAAGATCAGATCAGATAGACTGAGGTTGATAAGAGGTTGGTTTAGGTACTAGATCGGGGGCCGACCTTATTATGAGGTCGACTGATAATGTTCGCCCCTTGTTAGGATTATGACGAGGCACTGTAGGCTATAGACCGAAACTCCGAAGAGCTCGTCCGAAGTATCAAGGCACATGCCGATCTCTTAATAAGGTCGGCGGTTTGTGGGGAAGGAGAATGTCGAAACTACAAGAGAAAAAGGCCAGGGCTTTTTGCATGGGTATCTTTATCTATTTTACCCAATTCCCCCTTCTCCTATGAGTGGTTTTACTATTTTCCCCATATCTCTTGTACCTTTCTTCCGTGTCATCGCCACCTCCCTTCATCCACATCATCACCACCTATTCACGTCAGATAGTCTTCTTTCTTACTCTTTGTCCACATCATCGCCACCTATTCGCGCTGGATTACAAGCCTCCCGACCTAGTTTAGTCGAAGGAAGTGAAGTCTGACTGACTAAACTCAAGTTTGACTTAAATCGCTAAGATTTCCTTATTCAGATTGGTTTATTTCCATTGAAATTCACCTAGTCAACTTCTTCATCTTATTTATCGGTTAATCTCGTCCCTTGATTGGACTTTCAACGGTGGCGATGGGATGGCCATTTTAAACTTAAACGCGCTTTCCTTCTTCTTCCCCGTTATTTGCTAATTCATCTTCTTAAGCCCTAACCCCGTCTTTCCGCCTCTGCGTTCCCGTCGTTTCTGCTTGCATTTCGCCGGTGACCTTCGCGTTCCCGTAAGTTGCCATTGTTTCCTTTGACTTCTCTCGAGAGTCCTTCAACTCGTTTTTCATCATCTTCCCTGTTTTCCCGTTAGTTCTCCGTAAACCCTAGTCTGCTGCGACGATCACCGTTTCTGCTGCGCTCTCTGGATCTTTCTTTTCTACCAAACTCCAGCGAACTCTTCTATTGCTCTTCTTGTCTCCCGCGTCACTTACTTAGGTCGGCCATCCCTTTTCTGAACTTTTGACCTAATATGCATCCATGGGTTCCTTCTGGTATGAACGCCAATGCTCGTCCTTATCTACAGTCGACGATGAAATTCTATTGAGAGCCCAGTTCTGCATCCCTTCTGATCACTTAATCCAATTACCCTCTGCCGATCAGCGTCCTCACAACCCTCCCCCGGGTTATGTCACTTTTTTCCAAGGACAATTAGAAGGAGGTCTTCGGTTTCCTATTCCTCATTTCTTACAAAGTTTAGCTACTTACTTTCAATGTTCTCTATCTCAGTTTGCCCCCAATTCCTTTTGTCTCATCTGTGGTGCTTCTATCCTTTTCCAAATTTATCAGATCCATTTTGATTGCTCCACTTTCCATTACTTCTTCTTCCCTAAGAAGGGTGAGGTCGGAGTGATTTATTTCTCTGCTAGACCAGGTATAAAGTTTCTGGCTAAATGCCTGACTTCTCACAAGGGCTGGAAGTATAGGTTTTTCTATGTAAAACCTCCTACTCCCTATACATGGCCCATCTCTTGGAAGCCCGAGCTACCTGCTCAACCTTCTCTAGGTCATTATCGATTAGGCCTGTCTTTCCAGCATGCAGCTGAGGTGATGTCGGGTCTGAAGTTCAATGCGAACACCCTAGTAGCTAATGAAGCTCTTCTGTACCGGGCCGGCTTGAGTCCTAATGCCATTCCTTTAGATGAGCCATTGAGTAAGCTTCTTTGTTTTTACTAATTCAGCTTTTGCACTGACCAATTCTTCATTTTTCCTTACAGGCCAAATTATGTTGGGTGCCATGGTGAAGAAAAACTTGAAATGAGATTTGACTACTACGGACAGCTGGTTGGTTTTTGAGGATGCGGTAGAATCCTCAGCAGCTGCTGTAGGAGCAGAGGTGGTTCCCCCAGAGGTCCCCTCAGATCCTATTCTTCCTGAAGCTCCCTCAAATCAGGTTCCTCTTGAAGTTTCTCCAGGTCCTGTTCTTCCTGATGCCCCTTCCGATCCCGTTCTTCCTGAGGCTTCTTCAGATCCCGTTCTTCCTGAGGCTTCTTCAGATCAGGTGATGCACATTTATGCCTCAATTGGCCCTTGTGAGGAGGAAACTTCTGACACAGTGGTAGAGTTGCCCAACTTGCCGGCTTTCACTTCGGCCCCCACTCCAGCCACCTGTTCCCCCTCTTTGATTCGTGAGACTAGGTCGAAGACCAGAGCCAAGAAGAGGAAAGCTGAGAGCATCTCCAACCGATACCCCTTTACACCAATTTGGTGTAAAAGGGGCACCAATTATTTTCCAACCGATACCCTATAATTTACACTAAAATGGTATAAGTGAACAGTGCAGCACCATCTTGGTGCTGCACTGTTCACTTGCACCAAAATGGTGTAAACCCATTTAAAGCCTTTTGAATAAATTAATTTAATTTATAAATTTTATATATTATAAATTTATATTAGTTATTAACTTAAATAAGTAATATTTAAGAAGGAAAGTACTAATATTTATTTTGTTGTAATTAAATATATAATATTATAAAAATTAGTTATTATGTATCATAAAATATTAATTTTAATAATAATTATGATCATAATAAAAATATTTAACCAATTAATATGTATGTTAAAATTAATATGTATGTTGAATAATAAATTATAAGATGAAAAAATAGAATATTCTAAGGAATATTCTTTTTAGTGTAGGAAATGGTGTGTATTGGTTGGAGTTGAAAAAAATTTGGTGTTGAAATGACATCAAATTGGTGTTGAAAATGCACCAAAATAAGTTTTGTGGTTGGAGATGGTCTGATCCCCCTATTCCTGATCCTGCTTCTGAAGTGCCTGCCATGTCTTCAGAGTTAGAGCCACTAGAAGTTCTGACTATTACAGCTATTCCCCCTGAAGCTCGGACCAAGTATAGGCATGACAAGGGCAAATCTCCGATAACCACCTCAACCTCTTCTGGTTCTGCGACCTTGCTTCCTGCTGCTCAAGGGTCTACCCCTCCTGTTCCCCGTCCTCCAAAGGTTCCTCGCAGCAAGTCTATCCCTGAGGTATAAGGACATCAATCAGTGGAGGACTTCCGTCACTATGAACAGGAGGTCTTACCTCGTTTAACCACGAAAGTTCTCTATGAACATATGAATGGTTCACTAGCTAAGGTACTTCTCCTTTCCCCTGCTTCCCATTATGGTGTTAACCTAGCTTGCTTATATCCCTTATGCTCTTGTTTAGGTTTTGAAACAGTATCAAGAGCTCAACCGCCGAGTTCCCCTGTTGGAGTCTACTAACAAGCGTCTGGAGGCCCAAGTATCAGAGTTGCAAGGCCAACTAAAGAATCAGGCTGATATGGAGAAACTTAAGATCGAGAGTGAAGTAGCTAAGGCAGAGGCAGCCAGACTAAAACAGGAGCTAGACAGACTGATGATAGATGCTACTCTCAGGACCTCCCGACTTGTTAAAATGGAGCAGGATCTAGAGAAAAGTCAGGTGTCCGCTAAATCCTCCCAGGAGGAGACAACCAAGGCCTTACAAGGGGTCGCTCTACTCAAGGAGGTTCAAGCCAAATTAGAGACTGAACTCTCAGTCGCCCATCAACAATGAGGAGAGCTTCGCCAAGATCTTGATAAGGCCAAGGATAGGGGCCAGAGCTTAGAGCTTCAGTTGGCTGAAGAGAGGAAGCGATGGGAGCAATTGGCCACTGATAAGGAAAGATCCCTCTCTGAACTGGAAGTCCTCAAGAAGCAGGTTGCTGACCTCCAAAGACGGGGAGAGGAGCAATGGCAAGAGAAGAAAGAGCTATTTTTGGACTCCTCAGAATTCCAAGAATTGTTAGGGATCAGAACCAGTAAGATGCTTATGTATGGTTTTAAGGGGGCTAGCAAACAGTTTATCCAGTTAGGTGTAGTACCCAGGAGGTTGGACCTGAGCTTTTTGAACCCTAAAAAAGTATGGGATGAATTGCCTGAATCAGAAAAGCAAGGTCGCTAAACTGTTTTGTGGTCTTGCTTGATTTTCTCTAATTTTAACTCTGCTATGAACTTTGTGGGACAACTCTCTATCTCCCTCTGTGGAGTGATAGTTTTGATGTAACATTTACTTAGTATTGTCCATGATTATCTGTTTTTCTTTTCTTCCCACCTTACCTTAGCTTGTTATCTAGTTTTGTTATGTGAACAACTTGGGATGTATCAACCAACACGGGGTATTATGTGTTGTGTATCGGCTAGGTTAACTAACTGTGGTGTTTTGCTATGTGTTGTTGCCTTAATTACGACTGGGTTAATAAAGGAGGCTATATTGCAAAAAGGGGGGGGGGGTCTGTGAGTGAGGGGTTTTGACGTGTTTTGATGGGGTCGGTCATCTAGGTGCAGTATTTTTAGGTTCTGGTTAGTACCTCTGAGGTGAGACTAACCTATATATACCTACTTGTTGTGCTTCTGTGTTTCTTGCCTGAGCTCTCGTTAAGCTCAGTTTTTTCTTTACTTAGCCTTTTCCTGGGCTCGACATGCTTTGTCTGGTTTTGGCCGAGCTCTCTCTAAGCTTGGTTTATTCGTTCCACCGTATCTTGAGCATTCGATGGCATCAGTTTCTTCGTATATATGCCGAACTCTATACAAGTTTGCTTTGATTCCTAATGCATATGTCGAGCTCTTTACAAGTTTTACCTTGCTTTCTAATGTATATGCCGAGCTCTTTCAAGTTTTACCTTGCTTCCTAATGTATATGTCGAGCTCTACTGGCCACGTCTGGTTGTGTGGGTGTTGTGCTCGGTATAGGTTGGTTCTTATTCCCGTGCCTGCTTCTTGAAACAGGCCTCCCTTTTGGGCTTTATGACGCGCTTGTTTCACTTGTTTTCCAAACATGGGAACCATCCCTTCTCTTAGGATAAGTCCATTATGAATAAGTACGCATGGAATGAGTCTGTTAGACTATTTCTATAACGGTTAGGAGATCCTGGATACCCTAATATAAAGGGATCGCAGCTGTCTTGTCCCTACCAACGCCTGCCAATCTCTGTGAGTTTCTCGCGATTAACCCCTCAACACTCCTTATTCCTATCCTGCCATCTCCGCCAGACCAACTACCGGTACATTTTCTAACCCTTGCTTACAAGCGCCTGCTAAGTTGCATTGTGATGACTTCTGATTACTCAGTCTGGTTTTGATTCCTCTTTCTCTTCGCTTCAATCTGCATGGCTTCTTTATCTCCTTCAATTCCCTGGTTTAAGATCCGCCACAGTGTTTATGATCAGGATGTCGTCGGCATGTTTAGTAGTCAATTCGAGATTCCTTTCGATCATGAACTTTATGTGCCCCTTTCTGATCATAGGCCCTGTCAACCTCCTACCGATCATATAACTGTTTTTTATGACCAGATGACTAGCAGTCTCCGATTTCCTGTCTCTACCATCTTCTTGGACTTGGCACGCTACTATTGTCTCAACCCTTTCCCAACTTGTACCAAATTCTTACCGTCTCATTTGCGGTACTATCATTATATATCGGCTGTATCAAATTTTGCTGACCCCTGCCTTGTTTAACGCCTTGTATGCCCTGCGTCGGTTTGAGTGCGGGGTTTTATGTGAACAACTTGGGATGTATCAATCAACACGGGGCATTATGTGTTGTGTATCGGCTAGGTTAACTAACTGTGGTGTTTTGCTATGTGTTGTTGCCTTAATTACGACTGGGTTTAATAAAGGAGGCTATATTGCAAAAAGGGGGTCTGTGAGTGAGGGGTTTTGGCGTGTTTTGATGGGGTCAGTCATCTAGGTGCAGTATTTTTAGGTTCTGGTTAGTACCTCTGAGGTGAGACTAACCTATCTACCTGTTTGTTGTGCTGCTGTGTTTCTTGCCTGAGCCCTCGTTGAGCTCAGTTTTTTCTTTACTGAGCCTTTCCTGGGCTTGACATGCTTTGTCTGGTTTTGGCCGAGCTCTCTCTGAGCTTGGTTTATTCGTTCCACCGTATCTTGAGCATTCGATGGCATCAGTTTCTTCATATATATGCCGAACTCTATACAAGTTTGCTTGGCTTCCTAATGCATATGCCGAGCTCTTTACAAGTTTTACCTTGCTTTCTAATGTATATGCCAAGCTCTTTACAAGTTTTACCTTGCTTCCTAATGTATATGCCGAGCTCTACTGGCCACGTCTGGTTGTGTGGGTGCTGTGCTCGGTATAGGTTGGTTCTTACTCCCGTGCCTGCTTCTCAAACAGGTCTCCCTTTTTGGGCTTTATTGTAAAATACGCTAAAAAAAAAGGGTTAATGGTTAACGGGTTTAAAACCCGAAATCCATTAGGAATCCATAACCCCCGACTCTTCATCTTCTTCCGTTCGCGTGCCCGACTTCTCCACCCTCAACGCAGTTAAAGGGGCGATGCCGTTTCTTCTTCCCCTCCTCGCGAAACCGAGCCTCCTCCTTTCTTCCTCTGCTTCTTCTCTTCCCCGCGACTCCTCCCTGACCCTCTCTGTTCGTCGCCGGCAACAAGGAGGGAGAACAAAACCCCTTTGCTCTGTTCGTCACCGACAGCTAAGGAGAGAGAGCTCGACACCGCTCAGACGACGCCCTCTCCCTCTCCTCCTGCTCGCGCTGACGACGCTGTCTCTTCCCCTCCTGCTTTAACCCGTCGCCCTTTTCTCCGTGCCCTAGCAGTGCTCGCCCCTCTGTCAGCCAACACCAAGGAAGGAGCAGACCGCTTTGCCGTCCCTCACCCTGTACCGATCTCCTTCCATAGTCGCTGCTTGCTCAGCCGTGTGGAGAAGAAATTGGAATCGGGGAGGAGTGACTTTGATCTCGATTGGTAAGGGCAGAATCCTTATAGGTGGTGCTAGATCCCTTTGGTTTTCTTGGATTTTGTTTTTTGGATTTCTGAGGGTTCCTCTGGTTTGGCAGATCGGAGAGAGAGATCTCGGTGGGTTGTCGTTGGTTTCGACAGTGAGTTGGAATCGGACTGAGCAAGGAGTTTTGGGCACAAATCTACAAGGTGAGTTCTTGTATCCAAAAGTGGATTAGAAATCAGATTAGGTTAATTCGAACGGGGTTAAACAAATATTAAGAATTTGCTAAGGTTTATTGGATAGGAATATTTATATCGTTGTAATTAGAAATCTTATTTATTCTAATTACAGGACACTGAACCAGACTTTTGACGGAGGTTCTTTTTCTTATACGGACAATCTTTTGAAGGCGGGTACCTTGACTTATCTCTTTTGATATGTCAATTATGATATGTATGGTTTGGTATCTAGTAGTAAATTTTTATGCATGTATATATTTGCCCTAGCATGCTTCTACCTGATACAGACTGTTTGCCTTTGTCTGATACTTGTTCTTAGATTAGGGATACATTGTTTCCTTTAATAGGCATTGATTTATTTCTGGTTATACCTTGCATGTATACCTAGACCTATGGTACTCAGGACATTTTGACTTGCCCAATCTGGTGCATATTATATGGAGACATAGTTTGGTAGGATTGCATACATTAGTGTCATGCATCATCCTTGCATTATTGCATGCTAGTGATCATCGGCTCCTCCTTGATAGTCGTAGTCTGAGCCCGTCGCTAGTTACATGATCTGCACACACAACCACTCATGAATTAGTGGTATATCAAGAGGGTGTGTGCAGTTGCTCTGTCAGGGCTCCGCTCGGCCGCATCAGAGGTATATGGTGCCATAGTGCCGTAGCGTGGTAGCATTACAGGGATCCCTCCTTCGTATTATGAGACGAGGAGATGAGAGCTTTGCTCCCCCATATCATTTGGGGAGGAGGATAGGTGTACTCCGCCAGCATCCTGTCCACTCGGTCACTGAGCAGTGATGGCAGAGTGCACAGTTGTCACAATCCTACCCACTCGACCTCACCATTGTGGTGACGGCGGCTGAACGGCGTCAGGGGTGACCATGTCATTGCATCATGTGCATACTGCATGGTTTGCATTGCTTGCTATATTTGTTTGCTGCATATGTTTGACATGCATACAGGAGGACTTAGGCATTTGGTTAGGCAACCTGGCATCTATTTGCATGGTTCATGCTATGATTCTGGTATGTACAGTTTCCCCAATTCCAGTGTGTATTTCTTTCTGTACAGACATGATTATTTACTAGTAGATAGTTTATTATACATATCTATTGAATACCCGCTGAGTTTCTTTGAACTCATCCCGTTGGTTGATTTCTCTTTTCAGGATGATGTCTGTCCGGAGAGCCATGCTGCTAGTCCCTTGCCGAGATGATCTCGACATTTGGTTTATTTTGGTTACGTTATCAGGATTTGTGTCAGGACTTATTTATGTCGTATGGATTTTCTATATATATATATATGTTTCAGTTTTTGGTATGCATGTTATAGAATACTAGTTGTGGATCTTATTTATATAATTTTCAAACTTGTGGTGTGTTTGTTATATGTGGATTTGTGGCCGTGTAGGCCTTTGTATATATATGTATTCAGGGTAATTGTCAGCGTTACAGGGGAGATGCTGTCGAAATTTTCGGTCAGTCGTCTCCCGGGGCGTGACAATTTATTTGGTATCAGAGCCAAGTTTTCGAGTCTTTGGGTGTTTACGGATTTTCGGAGTTCATTTGATATCCATTTATTTTTGTATCAGAGAAAAGGTATGCAATGTCTTTCGGTTTTGGTGCTTCGGATTTTTATTTTGGAGTCGTTATTGCGACAAGGTCATGTTTTGGGACTAGCGGCGACAGGGCATCTCCAGATGACAATAGATAAAATGGTTAATCTAACAATTCTGTACCTTTAGTAATACTTGGTAAAAACTGTTAACAGATATGACTCGGGGAAGACATGCTACTGCGCGGAGACATGGTGCAGGACGGCCACGCAAGAGAACGTTCGAGTCTCTGATGGCCGAGATACCAGAGGGGCCTACTGAGGCTGAGCCTGTCACTCAAGGACAGACTTCTCATGGCATTGCGGACGTCTCGGGCTCTCAGTCTCCGGGGGTCTCTTCTACTTACCTAGCAGTGGATCCCGCAATACTCCTTCCAGCAACCAACATACCTCCAGAGGTACCCACTCCGGCAGTGTTCACTGTCCCACAAGTGGTACCTATTCCCGCGATGCCTACAATATACCAGGCAGCTCCTGCTGTTGTATACCCTGAGGTACCACCAGCAGCTCCCGCTGCTGCATACCCGGTACCTCCACCGGCAGCCCCTGCTGCTGCATATCCGACACCAGCACCTCCACCTGCAGCCCCTGCTGCTGCATATCCGGCACCAGCACCTCCACCTGCAGCCTCTGCTGCTGCATATTCGGCACAAGCACCTCTACCTGCAGCCCCTGCTGCTACATATCCGGCACCTCCACCTGCAGCCCCTGCTGCTGATTATCCGGCACCTCCACTTGCAGTGCCACCAGTGATACCTGCCCATGCCTATGCGACAGTACCGGTTCCGGCACATCCGGGTGCACCACCAGAGGTACCGCCCCCGGGTTATCCAGTGGCACCTCCTGCAGCACTCGCCTCAGGATTTCCAGCGGTACCACCTATAGTACCCGCTCCCTTGGTTCCGCCAGTTCCAGTGGCGAACCCCACTCATCTTACTGGTTTGGCTGTGGCACGAGCTCGGATTCCGGCATTAGCGGAGTTGCTGAAAAGCCGTTTCTCGCTATTCCACGGAGGGACGGATCCGAGGGCAGCTCAGTCTTGGTAAGAGACGGTGGAGCGGACTTTCTTCTATACAGCCTGCTCTAAGTGGGAGAAGGTAGAGTTGGCTGCTTTTCATCTACGGGACGAGGCCGAGATCTGGTGGGCCACACAGCGGACGATCATAGGCGAGCAGAACATCACATGGGTGAGATTCAGGGAAATCTTTGAGAGCCAGTATTTCCCACTATCTTATCAGATGACGCACCGCCAGGAATTTTAGAGTCTTCAGCAAAAAGGGCGCACTGTGATGGAGTACAATGCTGACTTCAGTCGGCTAGCTAGATTTTGCCCTGAGCTAGTCGCTGAGGACAGATCCCGGATGCTACAGTTTGTTCAAGGGCTGGATGGATATCTTCAAGTGAAGATAGCCGGATTTGGTCTTTCCTCCTATCGGGAGGCTTTGGATAGAGCGCTGCTGATAGAGTCTGCCTAGCAGAGGGCGTTTGGGGATAAGAAGAAAAGTAAGCAACAAGCTCAGAGTTCAGCACAGAGCCAGCAGCCACAGACATCAGGACAGCAGTGTGGCGATCATAGAGAGTCCGATCAGATTGCTTCTGGGCATCGAGCAAGCCCCCGAAGTCAGGACAATCTTCATCGGGACGCTCTCGGTCTTCCCGACAGGATCAGAGGAAGTCCGGCAGAAACACTTATTGCACTCAATGTGGGGCTAGAGATCACCTTATATCAGACTGCTCCCTGGGGCAGTCAGTTTGCTATTATTGCAAACTGCCCGGACACTTGAGCCGTGATTGTTCGCTGAAGGCTCAGCATGTGTCTTCAGGGATCTCTATTCCGGGAGGGCAGTTTAGTCAGACAGGAGCACAGAGAGGGGGGCCGAAGGCCCAATCTTCGCATCGCCAGCAGAGGATAACTCCTCCTGCAGCTGCTGCTTTTGGCATGCACGGACAGGAGTACTTCAATGTCCCTACGGCATTGCAGAGTTCGGTTGCGGGACCGCAGTACCAGACTCATGTTCAGTACCAGTCGCAGCCTCAGCCGCTGGTTCAGTATCAGACGGAGTCTCAGCCAACCATACAGTATCAGTCCCAAACTGCATATCAGCCTTTGATTCAGTATCCGGCATCACCGCACTATCCATCCCAGTGGCAGATCCAGGCTCAGCCGTCGCAGCCTCTAGCAACGCTACCACCTCCACCCCCGCCAGGAACTGGACGGGTTCATGCAGATACCAGGGAGGATGCGCAGCGAGCCGATGGATCGGTTTTCCGCGGTATGATTTTTCTTTATACATTTTCTGCTGATATGCTTGTTGATACTGGTAGTTCCCACTCGTTTATTTCTCGCAACGTCATTAAGGAGATTGGTATACTACCTACCCTTAGGCCACAACGGTTGACGGTATCCCTATCATCTGGTGATATAATCGATGTCACACAGAAGGCTCATCGCTCTCGATTTGCTATCCACCCAAGCGGGACTAGCATGTATCGAGACTTGAGGGGTGCCTATTGGTGGAAGGGCATGAAGAATGACATCGCGGATTTTGTAGCTAGATGTCTTGTTTGTCAGCAAGTGAAGGGCTGAATACCAAAGACCTGCTGGATTACTACAGAGGATTTCCATTCCTAAATGGAAATTGGATTACATTACTATGGACTTTGTGGTAGGTCTGCCTAGGAGACAACGAGGCCACGACGCGATTTAGGTAATCGTTGATCGATTAACCAAGTCCGCACACTTCTTAGCGATTCGGAAGACTGACTCTCTGGATCGATTGGCAGAGCTGTACTGTCGTGAGATCATTAGATTGCTAGTGTTTGCTGATAGTAAATGTCAAAATTTGGGGACCAAATTTTTATTAGTGAGGGAGAATGTAAAATACGCTAAAAAAAAAAAAAGGGTTAATGGTTAACGGGTTTAAAACCCGAAATCCATTAGGAATCCATAACCCCCTTACAGAAGAGGGCAAGGGTTCGAATCCTGGCGAAGCCAGACAATATCCTCTTGCGTCGTAACCAACTGCAGACTCTCGATTTACCTCCTCACAGATGGTCGTGGGACCGACCGTGTGGGGCCGCTAAGGTGACGGATCCACCTTTTGCAGAATAAGGTGAATTAAAAATTAAAAAACGCATCTTTTTTTTTAGGCATCGCCATCCCATTTTGAATTTTTTTATGCGCTCTCTTATGTAAACATTAATTCAAATTGTAC
>NC_133862.1:16063949-16067704 GCF_044706935.1 Curcuma longa | reverse complement strand
CTTAGTCGTAAATAGCCCCTTTGGCTATTTATATGCCTCTGCGTAGCCGAGGTACTTATCTTATATTATATACAGTTAGTCTACGCCAAAGGGGCTATTTATCCCTACAATCTGAGAAAAGTTGAACGTTGAATTTCATAAATGCTTCAAGGCACAACTAGAGTAGGTTTCATTATTTTGATTTGAGTTGAATTGCCTCTTTAGATTTACTTTGATACTTTGTTTCAGTAGTCTCATTTCTAGATTAGCAACTTGCATTTTTCATTAACTCACCAATTTTGAATTACATTTCATTCCAAAACCCCAAAACCCATTTATATCTAAAAAACCCAAAAAGAACGACATCGAAAGCTCAATTCACGCAATTGTCTACTAGTCCTTGGAAAAATACGACTCGAGGCCCCTATACTTCATTTATTTGAATTTATTATGGGTTTTCGATAATTTAAATCAATTTGCAACCCTACTCGTGACACATTATCAAATCTAGGGTTGTCACTCAGTCGGTCCTTGTGAAGAGGAGACTTTTGATGCAGTGATAGAGATGCCTAATCCGGAAGCTCCTATTTTTGAACTAACCCTAGAAGCTCATTCTCATTCTACTATCTATGAGACTAGGTCTAAAAAGAGGGCTAGGGATAAAAGTGTTAATGCTTCACTAAGCCTATCCTATTTGAACAAGAGTGTCCTCCTATTAGTGTTCCAGAAGTTCTTATTGATGTTTCTGAAGTGACTCCCTTGGAGGCTATTCCTTTGAGATCAGTTCCTTCTGAGACAAGGACCAAAAGCAGGCATGATAAGGGCAAGTCTCCAGTCACATATTCTACTTTCGCGGCATCTATTCCACGTGACCAGGAAACCCTTCCTCCTATTCCCCGTCCTCCTAAGGTTCCTCGTAGCCACCCTATCCTCGAAACACCGGGTCATACATTAGTAGGGGACTTTCGACATTATGAACTGGAGGTTTTGCCTCGTTTGTCCCCTGAGGTATTATGTGAACACATGAATGGTTCACTTGCTAAGGTAAGCATCCCATCTATTTGTGTCCTAAGGTTTTCGTTATTCATATGAGCACTAACTTGTTTAACTTCTCCATACTTTTACTTAGGTATTGAAGTAGTGTCAAGAGCTCAATCGTCGGGTTCCTTTAATGCAGTCTACCAATAGAAGCCTAGAGGCCCAAGTATTAGAACTACAGGGTCAACTAAGGGACCCCTCCTTGGAGGTGGAGTTGGTGCGAGTTCAGGCTAGCGCAGAAAAGGCTCGCGTCGAGAGTGAAGTATGAAGTAACCAAACTGAGGTTGGAAATGGAATGGTTGAAGATAGACTCTGATCTTAGGATTGCTCGGCTTCTTCAATTGGAGCAGGATTTGGAGAAAAGCCATCTATCTTTTAAACTATCTAAGGAGGAAACGGCCAAGGCTTTGCAAGGAGCTCAACTTCTTAAGGAGACCCAAGTCAAGTTAGAGGCTGAGCTGTTACTCAGCTAGCAACAACAGGGAGATCTTCTCCAAGCTTTAGACGAGGCAACTGCCCGGGGACAAGACCTAGCGCTTCAATTGTCTGAGGAGAGGAAACAACGAGAGCAGGCATCTAGTGATAAGGAAAAGGCCCTATCTGAATTGGAACTCCTCAAGAAATAGCTAGCTGACCTCCAAGAACAGGAAGAGGTGCGATGGCAAGAGAAGAAAGAACTATTTTTGAGCTCTTCAGAATTCCAAGAATTATTAGGGATTAAGACTAGTAAGATGCTCAAGTATGATTTTGAGGGCACCGGCAAGCAATTCGTTCAATCAGGTTGATACCTCGGGGAGCAGATCTGAGCTTTTTGAATCCTGAGAAGGTTTGGGATGACCTGCCAGAGTCTGAGAAGCAAGACCACTAAATTCCTTTTCTTAATATCATTCTGATAATTTTTTGGATTGTTCACACTGGTTGATGTTGTCATAAGATTTGCACAGCCTCCTTATGGGGAGTAATACTAATCCTTGTACTGTTTATATTTTTTGCTTGGTTGCTACCGTAGCATCAATGATAGCTTTTTATCATTGGTCAGGCTAGCATTCCTACCTTAGGACTTAATAATTCTACTCTTCCAAAGAAATTTCATAGCAGCAGGTTAGTACTAATGTATGATGTTATTTGGAAAAGATACTAATATTCTTCCAATGTGGGGGCTTCTCCTAAAGCGGATTACCAGCTTTCTTGTTGTTCTGGCTACAACCTTAGTATTTGCCGTGACTATTGTTTCCAAGGTTTTGGCTTGACTATTTGACTATAAATAATCAAGAAATTTTCCTTTGAGGTCAGGTCAGTGCTTACTAGCTGAATAGGGTACCATGGGCCGGTTCTAACCGTTGGATTAGCTAAGTGAGTGAATTATGAATGTCTAAATGTGCATCGCCTTGGCAGGTCCAAATAGGTTAGGTTCAAAAGACTAAGGGACTGCTATAGAAAGGGTATACAAGTATCAGCCGAGGTTTGGTGCATTTCAACAAGCTCAACTACCCAGGCTCGGGTAACATTAGTTATCTTAAAAGGTCCCAACGTGCTTCCTTAAGTCTTGGCCGAGCTTGCTGGGGAGCTACTTATGTTTCCATATGTCATGGCCAAGCTTTCTCAGATCTTGATGTGTTTTATTTTAGGCGTCTGAGTGTTTCTACTTATGCCCGAGATGGTATGAGTAAATAGCTGAGTTCTCCTATTAATGTTTACAAGGACATAGCCCTGAGGTCATCTATTGAGGCCGGAATCATTTCAGATGTAACGCCCGAAAAATCTCAAAAATAATTTTAGAAATATTCTATGATTTTTTTGGAATTTTAGAATATTTTTCTGGAATTTTTAGATTAGCGGAAGTAGCAAAATTAAATAGGAAGAAAAAATATTCAAAACGAGATTCGAACCCACAACCTATAGGAATCTGCAATTCTTTAGATATTTCCAATAACCAAAAACACAACAGATTCGTTCCGAAAAAGAAGGAACCGAAATTTAATTATAGGTCAGTTAGGTCTAGGAATCACTTAATATAAATAGGAGGCTTAAGAGAGGGTTTTGATTATCTTCGAAGACCCTTCCCTCCCCTCTCGCCCAGAACGCCGTCGCCCTCTTTTGTCCTCTCTCTCGGCGTCCCAAACCCGAAGAACAAGGAGTCCGTCCCCTAGGATTACAAGGAAGGCTTCTGGAGAACTTCTTCTACAAGGACGCTCCTCTCCGCGATAAGAACGCGTAGATATTGGAAAATCGCTAAAAAAATCTTCTTCTCTAACGGAAGAATTGTAAGGAAATTAGCGCAGAAGGTAAGTACATCTCACCTGCAGTATAAGTTGTTTTCGTATTGTTCTTTCGCATGATTATGTTAAGCTTTCCATGACATGATTTCTGTTAAACATGAATGTATTTATATGTATGCTCTTTCCATGACATGATTTATGTTAGACGTGAATGTATTTATGTGTTCTTCCTCCAGTACGATTCATGTTAAAATAGGAATATATATATGTTCTTTCCATAGCATGATTTAGGATTTAACCATAAATATGTAAATTATTCTTCCTATTTAGGATAGAAGTAAAGCATGATAAATGATTGATGAAAGGACAAAGATATAGTAAGTAAAAGTATAAGAACTTGATATGATATGTAAAGAAATGTATTTTACTTTTAAGAGGCGGGTATCGGGCCAAAGGTTCGCCCATAATGAATTCCGGGCCAAAGGTTCGCCCATAAGGAAAGGAATTCCAGGCCAAAGG
>NC_133862.1:16059734-16063849 GCF_044706935.1 Curcuma longa | reverse complement strand
CGTTGTATCTCTCTTGAAACGCCATTTGATTTTCGATTGAGTGTTAATTCGTGCAAAAGGGACCTGCTCTGATACCACTTGTTGGGACCGGTGCGCTCGCTAGAGGAGGGGGGGTGAATAGCGTCTTTCATCTTTGCCTGCAAAATCATCAACGGAAGCACAAAATAAAGCAAGATGAAAAGATCAACGCTAACTCGTTCGATTTACTTGGTATCCACCTCTTGCGAGGTGACTAATCCAAGGATCCACACACAGCACACGACCTTCCATTATGAAACTTCTCCTTCTCAAAGAACTCTTTGAAGGCGGAGAAACCTTTATAGATTGGTCTCTTCCTTTCACAAGATGTGTAGTGAAGTTTAGAGGAAGAGGAATGAGAATTACAATGATTGGAGTTCGTGCAAAAATGATAGAGAAAGAACAGTTACATCTCCAATCATCAAACTGTATTTTATGAGATTCTCGACATTAGTCGACTGACTTAGGGAGCAGTCGACTGATGGGCTTCAATGGTTAATTAATTAGCATTTAATCCTCCAGCTATCAGCCCAACGGTCATCCATTAGTCGACTGATCATCCACCAGTCGACTGATGCCAGTCGACTGGTCCAAGCAAAACACTCGACCGATCTTGCTGTGTGCTTCTGGATCAAGTTACCAGTCGACTGATCAAGCCTTCAAACGTCTTCCATCCCTTAAGCAAGCCTTCAAACGTCTTCCACAAGCCTCGTGCCCTTCCTTGCACTTGCTTGAGACGTTTCCCTCAGCTTCGTCGTGCTAAGTCTCCCTTTGCCAAGAGGTCGCGCCCCCGGGACTTCACCTTTGCCAAGAGGCCGCGCCTTCGGGACTTCACCATTTGCCAAGTCTTCCAACTTGGACTTTCCTGTGAACTCAATTCACACAAGTTAGATCACCAACATTGCCTAACTTAAACTTATTTTAGCCAAACATTAAAATCCAATTTTTCTTGGGCAAGACTGCAACAACAAGTACATCTCATTTTATTACTTTGTGTGCAAGATTCTTTTGGCCCATCAGGAAGGCTATAACACTGCCAAACCACCTTTATTCTTTGGAAGGACTTCATCTACTGAAAAGGTAGAATGGAGTACCACCTCAAGACACCGGTAGATATGTGGATTGTCATCCAAATTGGATTCACAATCCCTACTGACAATAATGGCCTCCCACAGTCATGCGAAAAGTGTGATGCTGCCATGAAAAGAAAAATTACAACAAATACCAAGGTCCAGACACTCCAGTGTGGGTTGGCTAAGGAAGAGCTCAACCGAGTCAGCCCGTTTATAAGCGCCAAGGACTTATGGGACAAACTCATTGAGTTGCATGAGGGGGCTTCCGACACCAAAGTGAGTAAGCGCAATCTTCTACTCAATAAACTCTACAACATTAAGATGTAAGAAGGTGAATCCGCTAGTGGGTTACGTGTGCAGATCTAGGACCTGCTCAACGAACTTCACGCAATTGACCAACTTGTGGAAACCTGATACACACTAAAAGTGGTCCCCAGGAACACTTTGTGAGCATCAATGGTTGATGCGTACAAGGTCTCCAAGGACCTTTTAAAATTAAATTAGAACAGTTGTTCTCTAAATTTAAACTGCACGAGAAAACTAACGTCAATCCGGTCGAGAAAGGATAAGTAGAAGAAGAATCCAAAAAATCATTGGGTTCAAAAAGCAACGACGAGGTTGTTATCGAGCTAGTAAATCTAGTTCGGAAATGCTAAAGAAGAAGTGTGGGATTCGAAGGTCAGAAATGAAGAAGGTGGTTCAAAAAGCTAACTCGAACAAGACACCTACAAATAAGACTAAACTCACGTGCTATGGATGCAAAGAGAAAGAGCATTTCAAGGGCGAATGCTCAAACTAGAAGAAAGAGCTCAAGATAAAGAACGCGCTTAAGGCTACCTAGGATGAGTCATCTTCAGAGGACCCAAAGGAGGAAGCTAACACAAGCTTCCTAACTCTCCCAGCCCAAGAGGAACTCACAAAGATGGAGAACGAATTAGACATCGAGTCCAATTTAAGTCACGGATCCATATCTGATTCAGAAGGGTCAAATAACTCTGTAAGTATGAATAAATTGTATGCTATTATTTACTGTTTAACTAAAAAATTGACTAAGTCCAGTGCCCAAGTTAAATCTGTTGGTGCAGGGAGCACCAGATGATCGAACCTTAGTTCTGATAATGACACTAAGTTCAAGTTAAGTGTGTTGTTTAGCTAACATGGTTAATCTAAGTGTGCAGGGAGAACAGGTTTGAGCTAAGTCCTAGTTAAGGCTAGGCAAAGGACTAAGTCCTAGTTGCCGCTAGACACTGAAAAGTCCTGATCTGGAGGATCAGGCGGAAGATTTGGCAGAGTCAAGGCACTAGGTGAAAAGTCCATGCAGGGTCAGGAGGACCAAAGGGCGTGACAAAAATTCAATCATGTATGATCAGGAGGACCAGAGGACGTGGTGAAGTCTGGGCGGTCAGGAGGACCGAGCACGCAGCAGCAAATTCTAGAGGCTAAGGATAGAGTCGAGCAAAAGTCCAACAAGACAGGAGGACTTGGTTGGTACAAGATAAATTCTCCTTAGTGCAGTGGGTAGGACACATTCCCAAGGGGAACATTAGGTGTCGGTCTAACCTAGGATCTCACTGGAAATCTGAAGTTAAGACCAAGAGACAGTTCTAGAAATTAACTCTCCAACTATTATTTTTGTATGTTATTTGGCTAACTTTCAATGCAGGGTTGGAGAGATTGAATACTTAGACTTCGAGCGAAGTTTTCCAGAAAGTTTAGTGTTAGAGTCGACCTGAGTATTGCTCAAGTCACCTGAGCCTAGTTAACCGCAATGGAAGTTTACGTAGTTCTGAAATCCTCCACGTCAGACTAGAGTCGACCTGAGAGGGTACTCGAGTAGACTTGAAGACCGAATAACACAGCGAGAAGGAAAAGTTATCGGTAAGCACCACATCGGACTAGAGTTGACCTGAGTAGGGACTCAAGTCGACCTGAGGACAAAATCATCACGGAGAACGAGGATCTACACTAAGTTGGAGTCGACTTGAGTCCAAGTCAAGTCGACCTAAGCACCTTATAAAAGAACCATCGACCAGAGACTCGAGACAATAATCCTGATTATTCCACACGACTACTCTGTCGAGACAACGACACCCTGAGCAATTCGGAGTAACCCTAAAGCTGCCGCAACGTCAAAATCGCACAGAAACAGAGATCAAGCAACTTTGGAAACTTGTGTAACAAGTTTTAGTTTAAATTTGTAAATCTTATTAAAGCTTGTTATCATATTTATGTTTGTACCGTTTGGCTTGTTTCCGTAAGGAACAAGTCTCATAGTGGATTGTCAGTCGAAAACGGTCCAAAACCATAGGCCTTGGAGTAGCAGCCTTTGGCTGTGAACCAAGTAAAAAATTGCCCGTGTTCTGTGTTTGTTTTATTCTATTTACTTTCGCATTCGTATTAATTCAGCATTTGTACTCGCTTCTGTGTGCATTTTAACTCGTACATCAAAAATCAGTTGAAAAGTGCAAAAGTGTTATTCACCCCCCTCTAGCGCTTTTATCAATCCTACAATTGGTATCAGAGCGGAGTCCTCAAATCTAGTGCAACCACTGATCAAGGAGATTTTTGATTTGCTTTTCGGATTTTATAAATTTTTTTCTTTTCTTTAAAATTTGTTTTTCCTCTCTTCTCGCACTACTAATCCAAGACCTAGTCTTGGAACTCGTTTACTTGTCTTTTCTTGTGTGCTAGATAAATGGTCCACCAAGAAGGATTCAACACCGCGATACCTCCAGTGTTCTCAGGGGACGATTTCGCCTACTGGAAAAGTAAGATGGAATGTCACCTGAAGACACAGGTGGAGATGTGGATCATTATACTGATAGGATTCACAATCCCAACTGATAGTGATGGACTTCCACAATCTTACGAGCGTTGGGACGCTTCAACATAGAAAAGATAGAAACTGACGCGAAGGAGACCTAGACTCTCTAGTGTGGTCTAACCAAGGAGGAGCTGAACAGTGTCGGCCCATTCATCAGCGCGAAGGACCTATGGACAAAGCTAATTGAATTCCACGAAGGA
>NC_133862.1:16046502-16059634 GCF_044706935.1 Curcuma longa | reverse complement strand
CTAGGTAAGTTCCCCTCACCTGCAAAAAAGCCATGAAGAACCTTTTTGAATGTTTCAGCCAATGCATGATTAAGTATAGATGATGATTTTTAAAACCTAATCCATGTTCTATATGCTTGGTAACGTATTTTACATGATCTAGAGTTCTTGTGGTTAGATTCAAAACCAACCAAAGGTAAACCCTAAATGGAACATTCGGCCAAGATAGGTTATGGAACCTAAGGAATGATTTTTAAACCTAAAGATGGCTTAATACATGTTAAATGAATTATTTGGTTTATGATGCCATTGAGTAAATTAGCTTTCATGTGTTTAAAGAAACCTAGGGTTTCCATGAAGGTGAGTTTCAGCCCTTGGTTCTTAAATCATGTTTTAGAGGTTAAGGGTTTCGAGGATGTTAGCCATGATAATGTTATGTTCTTATCCCGTGCCAAGGCGTTAAAATGGATTATGCTATGATGTAACATGCTAATGAAATGAAATGAAAATGATGCATGAATGTTCATGATGCTATGACAAAGAAATAAAAGGAACATTCATGATAAAAAAATGAAGAAAAGCATGTACATCATTATTTTACTTTAATGCATGGCTTGTACCGGACACCGAAGGACGGGGTGAAGGTGGTCCAAGGGATGGGCTCCAAGGTGCCCTAGGTCGATGTGTCTAGTGCTCCTAGTACGGACCTAGTGCCCCTAGGTCGACGGTCTGGTGTACGGACCTAGTGCCCCTAGGTCGACGGTCTGGTGTACGGACCTAGTGCCCCTAGGTCGACGGTCTGGTGTACGTGCCCTAGGTCGACGGTCTGGTGTACGGATAGTAAGGGATGGGCTTCAAGATGCCCCTAGGCCGATGGTCTAAAGTACGGGCCTAGCAAGATGATGAATGAATGGGTACAAGCCGGGGACACCCAAAAATGATGAAATGATTATGTTTAACTATTATATGATATGTTTTCAAAAAGCATCCTAAATGTTTATGCACATGATTATATGCTTATGAAATGCTAAAGATGAATACATGATTATATGCTTAAGAAATGCTAAGATGAGTTCATGATTATATGCTCATGTCAATATCATGTTCATGTAAATACCATGTTTATGTAAATGCTAAATGTTGATTAAATGCTATGTTTCATGTGACGATGGGATTTTGTGAGTAGGAAAGGAGCTTACTAAGCCTTGTGCTTATAGATTCTTTCTTATGTTGCAGATCCAAATAGAAGTCACTAAGCTAAGGGAAGCAGCAGGAAAGGGCTGATAAAGATGTGTGTGGTGGTGACTTGGCAGAGATCCTGGCAATCTAATGATTATGAATTTTATATTGCATGCTTAAATGTCTGGATGTTTTCTATGATTGAATGTTTATGACATGCTAAGAAGTTTCTAACTAGAACTTGATATCTAGACAATACATGCACCATAGGTTTTGTTTATCACATATGAAATCCCTGCTATGAAATATGTTTTATGTTTCCGCTGCAAAGTTTTCGTGGTTTTCGTATGTGGTCTCTTTATGAATGAATGAAAAAGAGTAACTGTAGTGTCCGTCTAGGCCCACGTAAGGGCGGGCGTTACAGAATGGTATCAGAGCAGTTGCCATCTCACTACACACACATCAAGCCTGCATCCTGCCGCTTCCAAGTAAGTAAGAAATTTATGCTTACTGCATTTAATGCTTTAAATGATAATGCTATGTTTGAATAAAACCATACATGATGGAAGCATGCTCTTACCTTAGAAAAGAATAAGGTACATAGGAAGATACTTAAATCTTACCTTATGAATGTTTTATATGAATTAATGGAAAACGACAATGAACTTAGACTAGCTACTTGTTATTTTGAAAACATGGCTAGAAGAGGTAACAGAACAAATGAAACCGTAAACCAGCCTGACCTGACACACCTAGTGGCTGAACTCCAGCGTCAGATCACTGAGCAGCAGCAGACCATCAATACTTTGATGAATCAGCAAGGGAATGCTACCCCTCCACCAGTGAACCAGCCAGTTATACCAACAGCACCTCCGGTTACGCCAGTACCCCCGACAGGCCCTGTCCCTGGAATGCGACCGGAAGCCTATTTAATCCAGTGGCAGAGACTGAAGCCAGAAACTTTCTCGGGTGCTGGTGAACCGTGGGATGCTCAGGCCTGGTTCAAGACGGTGGAGAGTATTGTGGAGCTGCTGGACTGGCCGGAGCATGAAAAGATCAAGTGTGCGTCATTCTGCCTTTCTGGAGATGCCAGAATGTGGTGGGATAGGGTTAAGGCTAAGAGACCCGTGAATGAGATGAAATGGACGGACTTTGAATCAGAATTCTTCGAGGAGTTCTTCCATATGCGGGTTACCAACAAGCATTATGATGAATTCACGGAATTCCGACAAGGCGATCTGTCAGTTAGCGATGTTGGCGTTCTGGATCTCCGTCCCGTGTTCCGAATTCTATCCGCTCCGAAAAGCATAGAACCCCACAGGACAAAAATTTTATCCCGCCTGGATTAATTGACAAAGTCTACAAAAGACTAAGTCAAAGAATCCTTCAGGATCGCCGATTCCTAAATTATCTTCTACGGTTTCTACGACTAGTTCTAGTAAAATTAAAACTTGCGGAAAATAAATTTACCAGAACCTTGTTGATGACCTCGGAATCTTCCACTGTATTCCTAGCTTCTTCCTGGACGTTGGGTGGACAACGAACCTCCAGAAATAAAGGAGTTGCAAAATCTCCGGATGAAGAACCTTTGGATCGCTTTGCTTCTTCGCAGCAACTTCGCTTCGTCTTTCTCCCTTTCAAGGATCCGGCCACTTTTCTTGGAGAGGGATGTTCGGCCACCTTAAGAAGGAAAGGAAGGAAGCAAGGGAAGAAGAAAGAAAAGAAAAGAAGGAAGAAGAAGGAAGAGGCCGGCGGCACTAAAGAGAAGAAGGAGAGGAAGTTTTTCCGAAAACTTTTCTCTCTTCGCTTAGATCTTCTTCTTGCCGCCCCCTCTAGCCTTCCTTTTATAGTTGCACGCCCAAACCAAGTCCAAATCTTTCTAAACAGATTTTTCTAGAATTTTTCTGATTTTAGAAACCAATTCTAAATCTTTTAGAAAGATTATTAATCTAGATCTTCTAGATTAAATTGCAACCGTCGGATTCTTTAGATTTGGTTTTTCCTTTTAAAATAAAAAACCAAAATCAATTTTATCCAATCTTATTTAATTTTGGCCAGATATAATAATAATAAAATAATTTTAATTCGGAATTATTTTTATAATTAATTCCAAACTCCAAAATTATTTCAAATCTCAGCCAATTAAATAAATTGCAACCGTCGGATCTTTTTAATTTGGTTTTTCCTTTCTAAAAAAAAACCAAATCAATTTTTTTATTCAATTTATTTAATATAACCGGTTATTTTAAATTAATTCTAATTTGGAATTATTTTTATAATCAATTCCAAATTCCAGAATTATTCTAAATCTCAGCCGATTAAATAAATTGCAACCGTCGGATCTTTTAACTTTGGTTTTTCTTTTCTAAAAAAAACCAAACCATATTAATTCTTATCCAAAGTGGCCGGCCACTTATAGAATAATATGGATTTAATCCGCGAACCAACTTTATATTAAAATAGAAAATAAAACCGAACCGAAGAGATCTCATCCGTCGGATGCAACTTAATCTCATCTAACGGTTCTAATATAATCTCCTTTAATATAACTTAATTGATTCGATCCAACGGCCCAGATCCTTTCTCTTGGGCGTGTGGTTCAATGAACCAACTCTGGTTCACCTCGTGAACCGGTTCTTCCTTCCAAAGAGAATTAAAACCGAACCGGAGAGATCTCATCCATCGGATGCAACTAGATCTCATCCAACGGTTCTAATCTATTCTCTTTCAATCTTCTTTATTTATTTCGATCCAATGGATGCAACTTGATCTAATCCCACGGATACAAGTTGATCTCATCCATAAACTCATCCTACGGTCGAGAACTAATCTCATCCAACGGTTGAGATCTAAATCTCATCCGACGGCTGAGAACTAATCTCATCCGTTTAATTGCATCCTTTTGAAGATGTCTTTAGGCTACAGTGGGGACCTCGAGGAGGTATTAGATCTGGCCTTCTGATGGATTTCGGATCCCGTATTCAAACCCCGAATACACACCTACATCCATCAATAACGATCCATTCCACTAGAGGATCATTATTGCACTACCAATCTAATCCCCAAATTACGTTATGGGTTCCTTCTTATTATTTTATGCATTGCTCATGAAATTTCAATAAAATAAAAAAGGAGTCTTTATGTCTCGTTACCGAGGACCTCGTTTCAAAAAAATACGTCGTCTGGGGACTTTACCAGGACTAACTAGTAAAAGACCTAGATCCGGAAGTGATCCTAAAAACCAATTGCGTTCTGGTAAAAGATCGCAATATCATATTCGTCTAGAAGAAAAATGTGCTTAAGGGTTCAGAATTTGTATTGCTAAGGAGTCCATACAACAATTAAATGATTGGCTCTAGGACTCTCACTAACAGATATATCTATAATTGTATTAATAATATATATATATATATATATATATATATATATATATAAGCTGCAACCTTTTAGATGCTACCTTATTGTTCTTGATAAGAAACTTAAAACATAAAACATCCCTCAAACTACAGATGCTGGCAATTAATTACTCTTCTTGTCAACTATTAAGTATGAACTGGTGGATTTGAATTATGCAGTTGTAAACAGCATTGCATGTAGTAAGTTGAACAGTTCTGTTCTGCATAAACCCCTTAAATGTCAACGAACTCATTTCACAATGCATACTAACAATTTTTTCTTGTCTTATTATCATTTATCTGTACTTTGAGCATCTGTAGCATATTTATACTCTATGAATAGGTAGTTGCCCAACATTTTCACTGTTCAAATACTATGAGATACTTTATTGTTTTGCAGGAATACTCAGATAAGGCACAAACATATTTCAGTCGGGAGCCTAGGGCTGTGAGCATGTCAGCACCTCTTTTGGCTAATAAGAAGGTTGACTTTTCTGATCGCATAAGTCAATTACGACCTGCATCAACAAAGAAATATCACACATATGCTCTACCTACACCACTTGATCAAAGAAAGTCATCTGTAGCAGGGTCAGATAAACCAATTTCTGCATCCAGAGTAGAGGCCAAAGCAAGCTTCCAACGAAAATTGTGGGGTTCCTCCCCTTTGCAGCCAAGTATGTCTGGAAAAGGTTCTATTGATCTTCAGCTTCCAAGCCCCATAAAGTTACCTAAAGCACATTCATTGCTCAAGGAGAACATCAATATTGGGCAGCTCAGAATTCCTCCTTTGCATGAAGAGCTGTCTATGTCACAGTTTACAGTAAATGTTTCAGATGCTAAAAAGATCAAGAGACAAGCTTTTTCTGGTCCATTGACAAGCCAGACACCTTCAAACAAGCCTATTCTTCCATCATCAATATTTTCAGCAATTCCAGCTCATATCAATGCACCTCAGCCTAGTACGATGGCTCAGAAGTTGTCTCGGAATGCCTCACCACCTATATCATCACCAAAAATCAATGAACTTCATGAACTTCCTCGACCTCCTGTTGATTCAAAACAATTTTCAAAACCTTCATTTTTAGTTGGTCATTCAGGTCCATTGATGTACCGAAGCAATGAGTTTACAGCCACGAACAAGCTACCATTGTATCCATCGCAAATGGCATCTCCATTACCTACACCCCCAGGTGCTATTGCACGTAGCTTTTCTATACCCTCTAGTAGCCAAAGATCTCCCAGTGTTTCAGTTTCAGAGTTGTTGGAAGTTCCTACAAACCAAAACATGGTCACAGATATTTCACCTCCTTTGACACCCATATCACTAACACCTAGTCAACCATCATCAGAAAGCTCTGAGTCTGTAAATCAAACTTCAAAGTCCAGAGGTAAGGGAATGGCTTAAGTAAATTTCATAGATATGATAATATTTTGATGTCTCTCCCTTTTTTATATGCTTTTATCTTGCAAATTTTGCCTTTCAATTAGCCACCTCAAACAAGAATTGCTGTTTGTGTTATTTACGCATGTAAAATGTATATGCTGTTTGCATAAGCATGAATGTGGAAAGCACATCTTGGCTCCAGATTTCTTCGTTGGTGCTGGTTCAAATGTTGTAACATCTTATAGGTAATAAGTAGAAAAAAAAACCTACACTGTTAAATGTTTGAATTTGACAAGCAGAAAACTTAAATAATATTTTTTTGATGAATTATCATTTAAACTTGGATCTCTTAGAGTGTTCAAGTACCAATATATGTATTTTTCTTTTCTGTTTGGCCTAAAATTTTTTCTTATATTTAATGAAGCATTATTTTGAATGTATATTTTAATGCATGTGTTTGGTTCTTTGAAACTAATCCATCTAAAAGTGGCCAAAAAATAGAAAAGAAGGGGGAGTAATTTAAGTTATAGTTAGTTTTTCTTTTGTCTAAATTTTTCCATGCAGTTGATATTGGAAAGTGAAAATTCAATTTTTTTATAGGTACATGTGTATATTAACACTAAAATTTGTATCCAATTGTCCTCAATCATCATTCACATCCGACGAGTTATCAAGATCTGAGTAGATGTCTAATGTCCTAAACACATATATTTATTTGTCTATACCCTCTATATCAAATCTCACATCCTCAAAAAGACTTCGGTTCCTAGCCAATCATGCGTGATGCACCATGCATGTCATGATTAGTATCATGCCTTTATTAAAATCTATGTGCCATGGTATGACTACTTGTAGAGCTTAAAAATCCTTTTGCTTGTAGTCATTTCCTACCTCATGCTCCGAATTTAGTATATTTGGGAGGTGTTATAAGACAATCATTGATAATGTACTATTTATTAGATGAATAAAATCATTATTTCAGTGTACATTTTCTATATATTTGATTTAATATTAAGCTCAATTAATAAGGTCTACAATACAATCTATAATATGAAAGAAATTGTGATTGGATCACAATTAGTGAGTATCTCTATATGTGCAATGATAGATGTATTGAAATATTTTCTAGTCGATGAATTGATGAGACTGAACATCATCGATTCTATGAGACTAACATATGTTACGCTAGAGGGGGGGGGGGGGGCTATGAATAGCGTATTTCGCTTTTTCAGGCGATTTTTGATTTATCGAGAATTAAACTTTGCGGAAGCGAAAATATCTCGAAAGCGAGTAGAATAATTTGTGGAAGCAATCGAGTACAGAGTATGAAAACAATACGAAAGAACAGATAGCAAGCACACGAACACGATTAGTTTACTTGGTTTACAATCCAAGGCTGCTACTCCAAGGCCCACGGTCTTTGACCGTTTCCGACGGGCAATCCATTATCAGGACTTGTTCCTTACGGACACAAGTCAATCGATTACAAATCCGATAACAGTAAGATACACTTTGTAATTAAATACAAGTTACTAAAAAGTATGCTACCGAAATTTGTTTGATCGTTGCTTTTTTTTGCGAATTCGGTATAGCGGCAGCTCTCGAATTGTACAGAATGCTCAGGGCGCCGTCATCTCGTCAGAGTGCTCGTGTAGAATGTCCAAAATTGTTATTCTTGCCTTCTAGTCGAATTGTTCTTTTATACAGGACTCAAGTTTACTCTAGCTTAGCTTTTTGAATAGAGACCTCAGGTCGACTTGAGTCTCTATTCAAATCGACTTTAGTCTCACGTGGCACCTCCCGATAACTTTTGCCTCTCTGCGCTGTTATCTTGTGTTCGAGTCGACTCCAATCCTCGTTCAAGTCGACTCGAGTCTGCTTGGAGACACAGAACCACGCAGACTTCTTGTTGTGGTTGACCAGACTTCCAGTCGACTTGAGTCTCTAACATGGAAAAATCTGATTTTCTTACCCGGAATCTATGTGTTTGTTCTCTCCAACCCTGCATAAAAGTTAGACAAATAACATGCAAAATAAGGTTTTGGAGAGTCAGTTTCTAGAATTGTCTTTTGGTCTTAACTTCAGATCTCTAGTGAGACCTTGGGTTAGACCGACGCCTACTGTTCCCCTTGGAAACGCGTCCTGACCCACTCCTCTCAGGAGAATTTACCTTGTGCCTCTAGACTTGTTGGACTTTTGCTCAGCTCTGTCCTCAACCTCCAGGATTTGTGCTGCGGCTTGGTCCTCCCGACCAGCCCAGACTTCTGCTGTGACTCGATCCTCTAGATCAGCCCAGACTTTTGTTGCGACTTGGTCCTCCTGATCAACCCAGACTTCTTGCTGTGATTCGGTCCTCCAGACCTGCCCAGACTTCACCTGGTGCTTTGACTCTGCCAAGGCTTCCGCCTGATCCTCTAGATTAGTGCTTGCTCGTGCCTAGCTGCAACTAGGTTTTAGTCCTTTGTCTACCCTCAACTAGGACTTAGCTCAATCTGTGCTCCCTGCACACTTAGATTAACAACATCATCTCAGCAACACACTTAACTTGAACCTAGTGTCATTATCAAAACTAAGGTTCGATCGTCTGGTGCTTCCTGCATTAACAAATATATAGATGCTGGTTAAGAGTAACAAATTTATTGGAAGTGACCTGTCATGAGATTTTATGTGATTCTATGAATGTCTATGAAGATCTCATTGCAGCTAGAGTGTAAGTTTCCTTCGACTTGAGATATTCAAATCATTTTAGTCATGACGATTTATACTTTGACATCTTAAGCAAACGTCTCTACAGAGGTGTCGACTTGAGATGATTGGGTATAAGTTGAAGTGTTTGAAGATTTTTTTTAGCCAACAGAGGATTCATAACTCCTTTAATTAGGAGACATATACCCTATGACTACTTGTCAGGATTGTTACTCGTAGGTTTTTGGCCAAAGTAATAATACGTCAAGAGAATGATCATCTTGGACAGTTATTTTGAGTAACTTGAATCTGCAAGATAAGGAACTACAGCTTGTGTTAGATGTGACGTAGTCACTCTATTGGGGCCTGACACATATACCATGTCCTGAACTAAACGGATATAAGATGGTGAAAGAAACAGACACATGTACAACTGTAATTGCTAAAAGGTTTAGAAGTGGTTCTAGATCAACTGTGATTTTTTGATTAATTGGGGGTCATGATGTATTATTAGATGTCATTTATGATCATTTCATAATTAATGATTAATTATGAGCGACTAATATAAATCAAAAACCTATAAGATCACATGCACTACGAGTTTTTTTAAGAAACATAAAATGAGTTTGAGAATTGAATTCTTAGATCGAGAAAGATTGAGTCCGATTGGGCCGGACGAAGGACAAATATAGAATATATTTTATCGAAAAGGAAATGCAAATGGGGCATGTCTTTTGAAGACAAAGTGAGTCCTCTTTGATTTAATTATAAATTAAATTAGTTTGGTTTAAATTAAAAGTGGTTTGGTTTTGAAACAATGTGATTTGGTTGTAAACCAAACTTAAGTTTAACGATTTGGATTTTGGGTTATTGGATGTGACTTTTTGATTGACGAACCAAACTTATTAGAGATCTATAAATATAATTCTTATGAAGTTATTTACGTGATTAAAAATTTAATTTTTAGGTTTTAAACTGTAGCCCTCTTCCTCCCCTAGCCGCCCAACCAAAGTCACCTCCTTGTTGCCTTCGCCCAATCCTTGTTGGAGTTCTTATTGCCGCCGGTCAATGGAGGCCTTCTAAAGCTCACCATCGGCCCTTAAATCCTCTTAGGATCAGTATCCTCCCAAGAGTCGGCCATCTCGGAGCTAAAGGAAGCTATAACTGACAATGAAAGCAAGGAAATAATTTTTTTTGTTGCATGTAGATGATGAGACACGATAAGAAAGTTCTTGTTTGAATTTTAAAGCTTACACTTTTCATTAATATGGTCTATAATCATAGTTTAATTTTAAGTATAGATTGTTAGAGTCTCTCCCAGCTCAATTTAAAATTAGACATGTTTGGACCATTGAGATAAGATCTCATAATTAATGGATCAGCTTTAATTTGAAGTATTAATTTGTTGGACTCTCTCTGAGATTAATATGAATAGGGGGTGAAATTAGGTGATATACATATGATGTATATGTGTTAATGAGTTAACAACCCAATATTTATGCAAATATCAATTAGTTGATAGCATAATGTGATAGTTATATATATGATATATAATTGGTATACTTGATACCTACCACTAGAAATAAGGATAACTTGTTGGACTCTTTTCAAGATTGTTCTTATCTATAGTGGATATCAATCCACTTGGAAATAATCTACCATCTCTTAAATTTAAAGTCAAGGCTCTTGAATTTAATAAGCAAGTAGGACTTTTATGTATATGTGTGAATTATTTGCATTACATAATAAATTCATTGCTCTTATATGCTCAATTGTGTATTTTTACGTTAATAGAATCAACATGTTTTCTTTAAATTTGCGCTCAAATTTAGATATTAATAAACTGATTGAATCGAACTTTTTGGACTGATTTAGCTAGATCTGAAAGCTTTGAGATCATAAACTTCTCTTTTGCTCAAAGATGTAGGAGGGTTCATTTGCAGTGCAGTTTGTACTAAAGATGAATAACTACAATTAACGGTCGGGATCACTTGGACTTCTAATGAATCATGAATTATGTATTGATTTAATTTTATATAATTTGCCTGATAGTTATTTGGAGTTTGTGATAAACTATCACATGAACTATCTTGAATCCATGATCAACATGCTCAAGACAGTGGAACTATCTGTTAAGAAGAACAAAAAGTTATGATGTTGTTTGACACATCGAAAAAGGTTCTAAGTGAAAGTCAAAATATCAAGCCAAGGGAAAGAAAAAGACTAAGAAATAAGAACCGACATCAAAGGGATCTTGTCACCATTGTGGCAAGATGGGATATTAGCAAAGAAACTGTAAGATTTATCTTGAGTCCATGAAGAAGACGACATCCAATGTCCTATTTCCTTTAAGCGTGTTCGAAGAGACGATCGATTAACTTCCTACACATGACATTGTCGTCTTAGCCATATAACTAAGAAACATATGTTCGAATTATATAAATGTGGAATTCTGGATACATTTAAATTGGATTCAATTTAGTAAAAGTATTAAAATTCCTTGATCTGATTGAAGTGGTAAATATTTAAACCAAGAGTTTTAAAATTAACTCAGGAATAATGAGATATTATCTTGTTGGTCTCTACCTTATATACCACAGCATAATGAGGTGTTATAAAGGTAAAATCGAATCTTGTTGGATATGGTTAGGTCAATGATGAATCATGTTGGGGTTATGTACTCGAGACAACTGTTTACTTGCTAAACAAAGCCCCGGGCAGTCTTTGCCACTTCATATGATATATAGAATGTTAATAATCCTCATTTATCTTATTGAAGATATGAAGTTGTCATGCTTATGTGAAAATGACTGTATTAGATAAAATTGATACTAAATCTGATACGTATATATTTATTGGATGTCCTAAGGAAATTAGGAGTGATCAATTCTATATCCCTTGGAACAAATGATATTTATTTCAAGACATCTGTATTCCTAGAGAAAGAGTTTTTCTTATAAGAAATAGTGAGTGTGAGATTGGGTTAAGGGTAGTTCAAGAAACTCTAATAGACACGCAAGAGACGCCCAATATAGACTTGTTGCCTATTACTCATACAGATGAGATAATGGTTGAACATGTGGATGCACCGCCACTTCGTAGATCTAATAGGACACGTCTAATTCCTAAAAGATATGAATTTATCAATAGTGAATCGAGAGATGTACTGCTCATTTAGGATGAGAAGCCTAATAGTTATGAAGACATTCTAAAAAGTTCAAAAAGAGACTTATGGTTAAAAGTCATGAAATCGAATAGATTCTATGCATGAAAACCAAGTTTGAAACTTGTGTACCCACTAGAAGGGATAACCCCTATAGGATGCAAATGAGTTTTCAAGAAGAAAATCGACATGAATGGTAATTTGATTACCCATAAAGTAAGATTAGTGGCGAAAGGTTATCGTCAAAAATATGATATTGATTATGACGAGACTTTCTCACCAGTGGCTATGCTTAAGTCTATTCAGATACTTCTAGTCATAGTAGTTCATTATGATTATGAGATATGACAAATGAATATGAAAATAATTTTTCTTAATAGAATTTGTCTGAGGATGTATATATGATATAACCTAAAGGTTTCACATTTGTTGATAAAAATAGAGTATGTAAGTTTTAATGGTTTATTTATGGAGTGAAGTAAGCATCGAGGTGTTGAAATATCCATTTTAATGAGGTAATCAAAGAGTTTGATTTCTTATAAAATCCAGATGAACCTTGCGTATACATGATGGTTAGTGGGAGTGCGGTCGTATTACTAGTATTATATGTTGATGATATTTTACTTATAAGAAATGATGTGCTAGTTCTACAGTCTGTCAAAGGTTGGTTGTCAAAAATATTCTCCATGAAAGACATAGGAGAAACAACCTACATTATTGGAATTAAGATCTATAGAGATATATCAAAAAAGTTACTTGATTTTTCACAGTCTACATACATCGATAAAGTGCTAAAGCGGTTTAGCATGGAAGAATTCAAGAAAGGTTACATTCCCATGAAGCATGAGATTCACCTTTCAAAGTTTATGTGTTCACGCACATAAGACAAGATGATTCACATGAGTAAGATCCCACATGCATTAGTTATAAGATCAATCATATATGTTATGTTATGTATTAGACTCGATGTATCATATATTCTGAGTGTTATGAGTAGATACCAGTCGGATCCAAACACGGATCATTGAGTGGTTATCAAGACAATCCTTAAGTACTTATGAAAAATTAAAGATTCATTTTTGCTATATGGAGGGAGTGATATGATTATAGGTGGATATATTGATGCTAATTTCTAGACGGACAAGGATGATTTCAAGTTTCAATCTAGATATGCATTCACCCTAAATGGAGGTGCAATAAGTTGGAAGAGTTCCAAGTAAGAAATCATTGCTAATTCTACCACTAAGGCAGAATACATTGCTGCTTCGGATGGAGCAAATAAGCGGTTTGGATCAAGCAGTTCGTCTTTAAACTTGATGTGGTTTCGAGCATTATTGAAGCAAT
>NC_133862.1:16036150-16046447 GCF_044706935.1 Curcuma longa | reverse complement strand
ACTTGGTTAATCGATCAACGATTACCTGAAATCGCATCATGGCCTCGTCGTGTCCTCGGCAGACCCGCGACAGAGTCGATAGTAATGTGATCTCATTTCCACTCAGGAACGGGACCTCCTCTGAAGTAGTCCAGCAGGTCTCCTGGCTGCTCTGCCTTCACTCTGCTGAACAAACAAGACATCTAGCAACACAATCCGCGATGTCTTTTTTCATGCCCTTCCACCAATAGGCACGCCTCAGGTCTCGATACATGCGGGTCCCGCCTGGGTGGATAGCAAATCGGGAGCGACTGAGCCTCCTGAAGTAATTCCTCCATGACCGGATGAGATTCGTAGGCACACATGACCCGCCCCGAATCATATCTGTTAACATTACTCACAAAGTATTACGAAAAGTACAAAGTTGCTACATTAGACATTTTACCTATTGTCGTCTGGAGATGCCCTGTCGCCGCTAGTCCCAAACATGACCTTGTCGCAAAACGACTCCGATATAAAATCCGAAACACCGAAAGACTCGGAAACTTGGCTCTGATACCAAATAAATTGTTACAGGGGATGCTGCCGAAATTTTCCTAATTATCTCCCGGGCGTGACAATAATCGTTCTAGTTTTGATTTTATTTTTATTTTAATTTGAGTTGATGATGATATCACATAGAAGGATCTGAAGATTTAATTTATTTTTTAAATTATTTTTGTCTGTTATATTTTTAAATTTTGAATCCGTTTAGATTTTTAAAATTGATAATTTAAAATTTTTTATTTAGATTTAATTTCTTTAATTTCTTTACAAGTTAGAATTTTGGATAAATGCCTTGTTAGTTAATGTTTATGGAATATTTTTAGATTAATAATCAAGGCCATTAAACTCATTGTTTACGATCTAATTTTATCGAGCTCAAACTAATCAAGGCCATTAAACTCTTGATAATTTATCCTCCTCCTTAATTTGTGCTTTTCTTATGAGCTTGCGAGAATTAACTTAGTGGTGCAATATCATCATTTTCATACTATCAAAACAAAAAAAATTCAATATCAAGACTATAGTTTATTAATACATAAATAATATAATTATGCCTAAACAATCTATCATGTATAAGAAAGGAACTTGAGCAAGATTTACCAAAAGTCATCCAAGAAAAGGCACATACAAGCAATTCTGTTAAGCTGATCATATACCTAAACATAAAGCTGATCTATTATGAAACATTAATCCTAGTAGCAGCAAGCTGATGCTCCCTGCACCAACATCACGGAGTTCTCTTCATTTGTTTTGCTCATTGAAATATTGTTTAAACTAGGTTATCACTCTCCAATAAGTAAAATCAAAATGATATATTGATCTTGTTATAGAAGCTAGCAACTAGCTTCTACATGTTGTAAAAGCTACCTGTATACTTCTACACAAGGTTTAGAACTTATGTTCAGAAATATGGAATTTTTGAATTAGGCATAAAATAAGGATATTTCAGACAATTTGTATTAAATAGAACATTCATTTAACTTTCTAACAACACTTATTTTTATAGTTTATTTTGGTCCTAATTCTTATTTTGGACCATATTGATTATTCCTACAAATTTTGGATTGAATATAACATTTTTTATGTGTTTTTGTACGATACCTAAAGGGCCATAAAATTGGGCCAAGTTCAAGCGGGCCATGGGGACAACTTGGGCTGAGATGAGGAGAAAAGAGCTTGACATTGATTGAAGTGATTCATTCTTACCTTTGGAGCTAACCTAGGAGGAGGAGCCGCCACCATCATCCATCTCTTCATCTCCACTACTGGAAAGAAGTTTAGGGGATTCCCTTCTTCAATCCGGCCATCTTCCGTCCACCGAGAAGTCAAGGGATTCCCTTCTTCTATCACATCATCTCATCCACCCACATCATCCACGGGGATTGCATCGGAGTTGAGGATTCCTTCCTTCGGTGCATTATTCGTGGAGTTCGCTTCACTTTGCATCCACCTCCGGCTAGAGACATAGGGAGAATTATTAGATTTATTCTATTTACCATTTTTGAGTATAGATTAGATGTTTGGTATGTCAAGTGTTTGTTTAAATTCCTCTTATAGTTTTGGATGTTGTTTGTTTGTCCTTAGCTTTCACTTGTTTACTTTTTGATGTACTTATTTACTTGATGTACTTTTCTACTTTGTTAATGCAACTTGTTCTTAATGCTTAGTGTTCTTTCCATTGTTTAGATGATTTAGAACTTAATACAACCGCCCATCCAATCCAAAAGAAAATACAAATCCCCAATTGTAATAACGACTAGGATTATCGTACACCATCTACAATCGTTGGAAGACGACTTGAGTCACCTTATACTACTTTAGTTAGGAAATTCAGTATTAATTAAGTTGGTGTGCTCATTTAGACGACAATCTGAGCATCACACCAATTTTTAGCGCCGATGTCGGGGATTGATAGAGGTGTTTAGGTAGTTCTAGCTTGTTCTCCTTATTTGCTTTGAATTTTGCTTATCAGGGGTAAAATTGTCCAATTAGTGCAAGTTTGTGTTGGATTTTTCATTTTGACTCCAATTGACTTCAAATTTGGTAGTTTGATAGAAAATGTCCTAGGGAACAATACTCAATGCCTTTGGTTGTGAAATAAGATCTTTTTTGCCCAAATTCCTTCATTTAGACCACCTTTTTATTTTTGCAAAAATTTTCTTTTTATTTCTCAGTTTCATTTTCATTTACTTTTATTGCTGTGGTGGTCGCAAAAATTAAAAAAATTATTTGGTGCTTTAATTCCTTGTTATACTTGAGTTTGTTGTGTATTGTTTCTACACCTAGTTGTTTTGTTTGTGTGATTGCTTTCAGGTGAGACTATAGTACATGACATGAACATTTGAGGAGCCATTACTTGAAGACAATCCAGAGATTATCAGAACATTCAACACTTTACAAAGAACCCAGAAGAATTCAGTGAACACCAACATGATATTCTACAATAATTTCAATTACAACAACAGAACTCTCGGTGTACTAGATTTTTCTTATCAATCTTCTTGCATCCAATATCCTAAACCTGAAGTGGATTTCAAGCTTAGATTAGAGAGTTGGCAATACCAGAATTTTAATGGTTTAGCAGCTCAATCGATGTAAGTTTGTGGAATATGTGCTAGTGCAACACATCCAACCGACATCTGCCCTTCATTACAACCAAATGAAGGATTTTCTTTCCCAGATTAGGTGGAAAAATAAAATATGTATCACAACAGCCTTCAATATCAGAACAACCCTATATCATCTACCTACAATTCTGGATGGAGGGATTACTCAAATCTGAGATATGGAGCCCAATTTTTCACAGCAGCCCAATTTTTTCGTAGAAGCAGCATAACTTTGGATAACAACAACTATTTCAGTCTTATTCAACAAACTTTCAGAGGTCGCTAGGATTTCAGAATAACCCAATTTTGTATGAGCCTCCACAATTTTAACATTCCTATACTATTCCTGAACCAAGACAATCAAACCCTTCCAAACAAGAGCTGAAGGACATGATGCAACAACTTCTCTTGCTACAACAAGAATTCAATTAGCAATATCAGCATGACACTACTATTTAAAATTTGGAAAGACAGATGAGTCAAATGGCTACTTCTCTCAGTCAGCTTCAGTCTCAGGGGTCCAATCAGCCACCATCTCAATCATTTCTGAATCCCATAGGGATGAGAGTGTTATTACATTCCGAGGTGATAAAACTATTCTAGACCCCATACTTTAGACACCTTTCACACTTCAGGCTCCTATCTCAGTTTCTGATCAGGACATGGAGCATAAACCACAAACAAAAGCAAATCCATCAGTGCCAGTGTCATTTCCCAGAGAGCAGGACTTCCTAAGCTGGATGAGTTAGAATGTGATATAGATGCATCCTTCATTGAGATGGATACCAATTCTGAGGTAATAGATGATGATTCTCATTGTATCATTGATTTCAAATGGATGCAGGATAACCTTGCAGATGTAGATGACAAGGTCCAAGCCATGATCAGACTTGTAGAAGAAGATGCTGATTCGTTTGCAGAAATAATAGAAATGGACCATCAATGGGAGGAGCTAAACCAAAAGGTACTTGAGCTCGAAATGGAGGATAAGAAGCTGAAGGATATGGATGAAGAACTTAACAAGATTAGGGAGGAGAATGTGAAGCTAAGTGAGGAACAATTTTCTTCTTCTTGTATCACTGATGACATTGTTGATGCTTATGTATGGATCTCTATATTGGAAGTCGGTCCCGAAAAATTGCTTCCATCCCTTGTTCAACCTCCCAAGCTTGAATTAAAACCCCCACCATATCACTTGAAATATGTCTACTTGGGGAAAGAGCCAGTCTTCATTGTCAAGAACTTGGAGGAAGATCAAGAGGAAAGATTGTTAAATTTTCTGAGGCAGTATTATAAAAGCATAGAATGGACCATTGAAGATATTACCATTGCAGATATTACCATGGTAGATATTCCTAGCCTCAACCCCTCCATTTATATGTATAAAATCTTCTTGGAGGACAAGAACCCAGCAAGGCCACCACTCAAGCATCACATGTTTTGGATGAAAGCATTATGGGCAATCAAGTATTGTAACCTGGACAAGGTTTGGTTGTATAACTCTAGACTCCAATGGTTTCTAGGTATATTGAGATCTAGGTGGAAAGGTCCTTTCTATATTATTCATATTTTTCCCCATGGAGTGATTCAGTTGCAAGACACGATGAATGGGAAGACCTTCAAAATGAATGAACACCGTTTGAAGAAATTTCATGATGGAGCTATGCAGACGGCGGTGGAACAAGAAAAGCTCAATAACCCCATCTACCAAACTTGAGGGGAGTTCATTCGTTTCTTCTCTTTATTTTCTTTCTTAGTTGGTTTTTCATTTACACATAGTGTTATTGTTGGTGCAAGAATCACTAGATCTTGCCTAGAGTTTTAATGTTTGACAATACACCTAGGTCTGGTTAGTTTGACCAAGGAGTTGATCCAAATAGGACCTGATGTTTGGATGTGAGAGAAGTCTAGTCAGACCAGATGACTAGCGAGAAGTCCTAGTCAGTTAGACTATACAGTGGAAGTCCTGATCTAGAAGATTGGACAAGGGAAAGTCCTAGTTGTAGGCTACGCAAGGGAAAGTTCTAGTTATAGGCTAGGCAAAGGGAAGTCCTGGTTTGGAGGATCAGGTAGAAGTCTTGGCAAGGTCAAGTGCACCAGGTGCAAGTCCATGCAGTGTAAGAGGACTGGGAAGCATGGTCAAAGTCTAATCGGGTACGATCAGGAGGACCAGAGGGTTGGTGAAGTCTGGGCGTTCTAGAGGATTGAGTCGTAGAAGAAAATTTCTGAGGGCCAAGGACAAAGCTAAGCGGGAAGTCCAATAAGTTTGGAGGACTTGTTGGCAAAACTTCTCTCGAGTGGAGTGGGTAAGGGTGCATTCCCGAAGTGGAACAGTAGGCGTTAGACTAACCCAGGATTTTGATAGAAATCCGAAGTTAGACCAACAGAGTAAGGTTTAGGTTGTTTGTTTATTTGTATGCTTGTCTTGCAGAAACCAAGAGCTGGAAGCAAGATGGAAAAAGAAAAAGTGAAGCAAACAAAGGCAGCTGAACCAAGCCTGAGGTTAACTTAGGTCAAACTTGAGTCAAGTGACTCAGGTCGATCTGAGTGAATAAGAGCCGCGGAAGCCAAAGTTTATCAAGATCTTCCACATCAGCTTGGAGTCAACCTGAATGGATGCTCCAGTTGACCTGAAGGCTAGAGTCAACCTGAGCATCCTATAAAAGGAGGGGCGATGTGCACAACTAGATCATCGAATTATAAGTTCTCCTATCCAACTAGTGGTGGTTCGGAAAGCGAACGAGGCCAAACGCTTGCAACCGGAGAAGATCCAGGAGGAGTGCACGACTTTCAGGACTTCTAGATCGACGAAAGTGTTTGTTTTTATTTGAGTCTTACTTTCTGTTCTTTAATTACTTTGTATTCTTTAGGACTGTAAGACGGGTTTCTCCGCCTCTGAACAAAGTTCGGAAAGGAGGCCACTAGTGGACGGACGTCTCCCGTACATAGGCCTTGGACGTACTAACCTGGGAGGTTAAGAATCAAGTAAAATCCGTGAGTCCCCTACATCTGTTTTTAATATCTGCTGCTTAGTCTTTGATAGAAACGAACGAACGAAAAGAGACAACACGCTATTCACCCCCTCTAGCGCGTTACAAGATCCTAAAATTGGTATTAGAGGCGGCGCACTCTTGATTGAACTAACCACCAAGGGAGCAAGACGACAAAGATGGAGGGAGAGAAAGGTACGATTTTAAAAGTTCATTTTAAATATCATATAATCTATTTTAAATGCAGGGAGAGAGGACACTTTAAAAATTAGTGTCCTACTCATAAGAATCAGACGGCATCATCGGCGGCAAAGGAGCCACCGATGCCAATAGCCTGAAAGAACAAGGAACATATCCAGTGCTTTAAGTGCCAAAAATGCGGCCACTACAAGAACCGATACCCGGAGAGGAAGACGACAAAAAAGAAACCAGAATTGGGGGATGCGATTACGGTAAGTCAGTTAAATTATGAAAATGCCCCTAGTTTGCATGCACATGCTAGATTTTATTTTTTAAAAAATTTAGATAATTTTACTAAAAATTTAGATAAGTTAGAAAATTTCAAAAATAAGAAAAATTCTGTTAAAAATTTAGATAACATAGATTTGACGAATTCAAACAATTTGAAAAAGTTAAATTTGTATAAATTAGAAAATTTAAACTTAGATAAAAATTCAAATTTAAATAATTTGACTAAGTCACATTTGAACAATTCAAATTTAAAAAATTTAAATCAAGATAATTTAGATAATTTCACCTATTCAAATTTGAACCATTCAAATTCAAATTTAGAAAATTTAAATCAATTAGAAAATTCAAGCTTAGATTCTATAAACAAGGAAAATTCACCAAATTTGAATAAGTTATTTAATAAATCTAAATTAAATAATAATTTAACTAGTTCAAATTTAACAAATTCAAATATTAATAACTTAATTAATCTAGATTTATCTCAAATAAATAATAAATTAAACCAATTCTTTAACTCATTCTACCAAGATAATGACAAATCAAATAATTAATTAATTTAATAAATCTAAAAATTAATAAAAATTTAACTAAACAAAATAAAATTAATAAAAATCAAGATAAGTTAGATAATTTAAAATTACTTAATAATTCAAAATTAAAAATTTAAGAAAATCCTAATAATAAGAAAGATTCAAAACTCATCCAGATAAATTCTAAAATTTATAATTTAACAACTAAAAATTTGAAATTAAATCTTAAAAATTATCACAATAAATATTTAAATTTTAAAAATAATCATTCAAATTTTAATATTAAAATTTTGAATTTTAATAATAAAACTAACTATAACCGTGTACCTTTTAATTATGAAACAATGAATAACTCTAAAAAATTAAAAAATTTGAAATTAAAATCCTAAAATTTAGGAAAATAATTTTATAAATTTTAACATGTTAAATCTAATCTTAAAAACTTTAATTTAAATAATAAAATTAAAAATTTAACCAAAACTAAATCAAATTATATAAATTAATAATTCAATCAAAACTTAATCTAAAATTCAAATTATTAATTCAATCTAAAACTAAATCTAGAAATTATTAATTCAAATTGAAACTAATAATCCATAAATAAATTAAAAATAAAAACCAAATTAAAACAAAATAAATTAAAAAAAATCACCGTAATGATTAAAATAAATCAACGTTAAAAATAAACAATGTTAAATTCAAAAATATGAAATTATTAAAAGTCATGATCTTAATTATAAAATACTTATAATTATGAAATTAATTCAAAAGATTATCGAATGCAGTAAAAATAAATTAAAATTCAAAATATGTCAAAGTGGGTTGACACATTCGCGGGTCCACACGAAATGTATTAAATCAAGAATTTGATACATTATTAGAAACAAAAAAATATATATATTGCATGAATTGTTTGACTTATGCATACTTGTCATGCCATGCATATGTTTTATTTTAAATACATATAAAATGTCATGTCATCACGTTTCCTTACTGTTTAGTTTAGAATGGTTAGCTAAGGATACATGAATGGTTGATACTTGCCAACATAGTACCAGAGTTGGGCGAGATGATAGTACATTAGGGAAGCTTGTTATAGAGAGTCAAGTGGGGTAAGGAGTACCTTGCTTGGTCTGCTTAGCCACATCCTAGACTAGTTAAACCAAGATTTCTCAAGAAATTGGTTAAGGTCATAATTTCATAAAAAGGCTTTGTCTTAGGAAATGGTTGTTGTTCCAATAATCAAGAAGGTCCTTGCCTCGCCACGACCTGGAAGGTGATTTTTGAAATGTAGACTTAATCGATTGGCGGTTAAATCTGAATCTAACACAAGGTCAAACATTCATTAGAACTTAACTTAAACTTAATCAAGATAAAATTGGCAACTCATCTCACAAAACTTATAAGGTTACCCTTGTATGTCATGTATTGTAATACTTAGTATGGGTGAGATGATAAGGACATTAAAATACAAAGTTTTGAAAAATATTTTCAAAAATTATTATAAATATTTTTATAAAAACTATTTTTAAAAATTTGATATTTACTGAAATTCATGCTTGCTGTGTGTATCTATACTAAAGTTTTCAAAACTATATATATTTGAAAATTTGGTCGACTAACACGTAGACACAAACCTCTAGGTCAACACTAAGTCTAAGAACCCTAAGACACATAGGCAGAAAATTCTTGTAGTTAACAAGGATGTCCTAAGGAGAGTGTTTAGCTCAGGGGGAAGTCATTCTTGAAAGATCTTATTTTTTTTAAAAAAAGACCTCTTAAAATTAACTTTAAAAAATTCTAAAATTATTTTAAAAACTCTATGTTAGATTTGAGAGGTGTCCAAAGGCAATCGCCTTACGGTTATACTATTTATTAGATAAATAGCAATTCACTATTTGAGTGCACATTCCATATGTGTTTGATCGGATCTTAAACTCGAATACTGAATGTTCGCAATACGATTCATAGCATGAGAGAATTTGTGATTGGATCACAACTCGTGAGCATCTCTACATGTGCAATTATGAACGTATTGAAATTATCCCTAGTCAAGGAATTGATGAGCACGGACGTCATCGATTCTGTCGAGACTAGCACGTTTAGACTTCTTGGTTAGCCAAGCAGCCGATCTCATTGTTGTCGACATTAGATGTTGAGAGTTAAACGTGGATGCTGGTTAAAGGTAACCAGTTCATTGGAGTGACCTGTCTTGAGACTTCATATGGTTCTATATATATATATATATATATGTCAATGAAGATCTCAATGCAGCTTAAGTGCGAGTTTCCTTTGACTTGCGGTATTCAAGTCACCTTGGTCATGGAAGCTTATACTTTGACATCTTAAGTAAGCATCTCCGAGGAGGTGTGGATCCGAGATGATTGGGTATAAGTTGAGATGTCCGAAGGTGTTTGAATAGCCCACAGAGGATTCACCGCTCCTTCAAAAGGGAGACGTATACCCTGCGGCCGCTTGTTAAGATTGTTACTAAAAGTCTTTGGCCAAATCATTACATGTTAAGAGTACGAGACTCTTGGACACATGTACAAGTAACTTGAATCCACAGGACAAGAAAGCAGCTTGGGCTAGGTGTGACGTAGTCAGCCTAGTGGGGACTGACACATAGATCATGTCCTGAACCAAGCGGGTATAATACGATGAAAGGAACGAGACACGATTCAGTTTAGCTGCTGAAAGGTTTAGAAGATGTTCTGTAATCAATCATTGATTTTTTGGTCAATTGTAGGTGTCACTCATGATTATTCCGTAATTAATGATTAATTACGGACGGCCAACATATCCGGGAACCTATTGGGTCACACGCACTACAAGTTCTCCGAATGACTTAAAACGAGTTTGAGAATTGGATTCTCAGAATGAGAGAGATAAAGTCTGGTTGTGTAACGCCCGCCCTTACGTGGGCCCTCGACGGACGCTACAGTTCTTACATTCATTCATTCATTATTACAACTACCATCATAGCCAAAGACTAAACTAAACTAAACATGCAGCGGAACATGACTAATCAAAAATATTCATATATGATAGCAGTGTAGAGTTAAACATAGCAAATAACTAATAATGACAATTAACTAACCTAGGTTACATGGCAATTCTAGGTTATACTGTTCTACATTTGATAATTAAGTTTCTAGCAGGATAATTTACTCAT